>NW_019745080.1:2720854-2865604 GCF_002891405.2 Cryptotermes secundus
ACACAAAAAAATATATATATATATATATATATATATATATATATATATATATATATATATATATATATATATATATATATATATATTGTTGGCTGATTGGGTCTTGTTTATTAGTTTATTTAGAGACTATATTCAATTTCATATCTCATACAGGTTCTTATGGTAAGAAAACTGTGATTGACTACGTTTACATATTGAAGGATATGAAAAGAAGGTACCATCTCACCGTTACAAAGTCAGGCCGATATTCCAAATGTTTCAGCGCTGCGAGTCTAGGTTCTTGTGTGTATATTCGGTCGCTGTTCCGCTGCACGGTACAACTCATACGCGTTCAGTAACACCGTCGTAGTCATCCTGAGCGCTTGAAACCTGTGTTTACGAATTTTTTTTTTTGGAAATGTATTATGCTTATTAAATAAATGCTACTGTGAACGCTAACATGGGCCCTATAATAACTCCAAATCACCAGAAAAATCCCCAGCAAACAGACCTACATTTTCCACATCAGCTCATCCAAAAATTGAAACTTCTTAGGTCATGTAAGACTTCACGAAGAAAATTGTAAGTAAGATTTTCGGTATTAAATTATTTATTTTTTTAACATTAAACTGTAACCCAAATAACGCGTGGTACATTCTCTTCCAATGTCCTGCAAACGTACTTCAATTTATGACATGTAAGTCTGTGAGAAACTGATACACGATTTGCAACAATTCGACTTGAAATATAACTTTCAGGAAGGTATTAGAATTGTAAGTTTGGAAAGGCCTGTACGGGCTAAAATATGCAGTGCTACGCATTCGTATACATAAATTTACGGAAATGAAGAAAGGAAAAGTTACTAAAGTAAGTAAAGGTATCCATATAACAGGCCGCGGAGGCCCATAGGGTTGTGACACGTCGAGGCTCCCACATTTTCTAGACAATCGGCTCACAGATGGTGGTAAGGTTGCAGCCTTACGCGCCGAACGCCCTTTACCCCCAAGAACATTTCAAGAATATTCCTGGTACTCATTTCTGTTAGAGGCTGAGTCGACCCCAGGTTCATAGTGCGGCTGGAAAGATTAAGTAAATTGAAAAAAATCCAATGACTTTATTGGGATTCGTTCCCTCGACCTTCCGGTTCGTAGCATAGTGCCTCGCGTGCCCCCAAGGACAAGTTACTATCACTTATTAAGCCAGATCTGAGTCTGTACTGTGTTTAATTTGAAATGGCCTAGGTTATTCGGTTATAGCTTTCATACATAATCAGAATGATCTAGTCAAGGAGGATGAGGTGGGCAGGTCATGTAGCACGAATGGGGGAGACGATGAATGCGTATAGGATATTGGTGGGAAAGCCAGAAGGAAAGAGACCACAAGGAAGACCAAAGCGTAGGTGGGTGAACAATATTAGAATGGATCTTAGAGATATAGGATGAGATGGTATGGATTGGATAGATCTGGCTCAGGATAGGAACCAGTGGAGGACTCTTGTGAACACGGTAATGAACCTTCGGGTTCCATAAAATGCTGGGACATTCTTGAGTAGCTGCAGAATTGGCGGCTCCACCAGAAGGGCTCAGCTCCATGAGTAAGTAAGTAAGTAAGTAAGTAAGTAAGTAAGTAAGTAAGTAAGCTTTCATATATGGAATTTGAACTACCAGAAATACTGTTGATTACGGCACAATGGAAGTGGTTATTTGATATGAGATTGTTTCTGATACCCAATATGCAAATGTAATTGAAAATAATAATTGGTAACTAATTCAATTAGTTTTATACTAATCGGTTGAGTATTAGCTCTGGAATATACACAATACAACAATGGAAACATAAAACATTAATTTCATGTGACCCGATTTCAACCATGTGCTGTCTAATACAAATATACGTGTATACTCTTTGCGCATTAATTGTTTCTTTTATTTTCAGTTACCTCTTTCCTCCCGAGGACCTAACACAGGGCACCTCACGATATTGTGACATTTAATTGTGATTTTCCCAATACTGTACATGCAGTGCCGGTCACGGTAGCCTAGCGGTCTAAGGCATGTACTGTCTTCACTCGCTTGGAAACCGGGATCGTAGGTTCGAATCCTACACAAGGCACAGATATTTTGTATGTGTATGTGTTTATTCTGTGTTTGTGTTGTCTTGTGTTTAGGTAGAGGCCTTACGACGATCTGATCACTCGTCCAAGGAGCGCTACCGTCTGTAAAATGATCATGAAACGGAAAAATCAGAGACCCAAGGGGGCTGTAGAGCCGCTAATTTTCCATTCAAATAGCTCCTAAATTATCCTCACGAGGCCGAGTGGACCGCGTTCGAGACCCACTGCTTCTCAGAAAATCTGGTAGCGCCGGGAATCGAACCCGGGACCTCTGCACCTGTAATCAGAAACTCTGACCACTAGACCACACAAGGACGGCCGTTTATAGATAAATAATAATAATGCTATTAGTAATGTCCTGCGAGACACGCTTCAGCTGCTAATAATATTTCTATGAATGCTGATACACTGGAACCGGATCAGCTTCTCTCGTACTTCAATGTGGCACTTTCCAGATTATTAAAATGTTAATTGAATTCAATATGAATGTACATAATTGGTGTTACTGCACTCCCTGTCAAAATGATATAAGTTGCTTTGTTTTCTGTATGTTTGTCTTGTTTCCTTCCTCCTCCTTATTTTATTTTATTGAGCAAACATGTAAATAAACAATAAATTAATTTAGCTTTAATTATATAGTAACGACTTTGCTATAACAGTACGCAAATATGCAACGACCAATTTGGTATCTCACTGGCTTCAGATTAGAAGATTTTAGAACGGTCTCACTGAAACAGTCTCCGTGTGCATATTGTGGCTACCTGAACTGAAAAAAATAAAAGGCTTCCAAACATTTATATACTAATTCTCATTTCGTGATAAATACCAACTCCGTTTTACATATGCATATCAAAATATTATCAATATTCAGAGAATAGAAACGCCACATGAAAATAAAAGATTGTAACCCCATTCGTGACCTACTGCACACATTTATATAAAGCACCAAAAGAGGCCGTACGTGATAATGCTCTACAATTCGTTGCTATAGTAACCCACAAGAAACATACCCCAGCATTTTATATAATTACAAGGGCCTCCGGTTCGCGTACTCACAATCCGATCAGAGCATCTAATACTGAAAAATATACAGGTTTCAAGAAGTGCCTCTGAATAGGCATATATACGTATTTTATGAACGTAACGACAGCTGAAGACAGTGAGACTATTGCTGACAGATCCACCTAGAGGCAGAAATCGTACTACCTGCGACCAGCGTATGTACTCGGGATAGCTCAGTCGATATGGCGAGAGACTTCGGACTGGACGGCCCGGGTTCGACTTCCGGCATTGCACGATTTATCTCTTCTCCACAGCATCCAGACCGACTCCGGGGCCCTCCCAGCCTCCTACCCAAAATGTAGCTATCCTTGCAACAGGCCATGGAGGCACAGAGGAATGTGGGACGTTGAGGGTCCCACAATCGGCTCACAGATGGCGGTAAGGTTGTCAGCCTTAATTAATTAATTCCTGGTACTCGTTTCTGTTAGAGGCTGAATCTACCCTAGGATGGAAAGATTACGTCAATTGAAAAAAATTGACCTCATCGGGACTCGACCCGCGAATTTCCGGCTTGTAGCATAGTGCCTCAACCAACTACACTACCGCATAACCCCTATCCAATGGGTACCAGCGGCTTTTTCCACGGGGTAAAGGGGCAGGGGCGTGAAGCTGACATTTCACCTCTATCTTTGGCCGAGATCAATAGCATAGTGCTTAACTAATTAAACACAGGGACAACTTTACCTTTCTGCAACAAGCGTGTACTCACAGTCTCACTCAGCAGGTCTGCGGCTTCATTATATATAAACGCACTAATGGTTCAGTGCAGGACCGTGACTAGCTCAGGCGGAAATGCCCTGGATTCTAACACCAGGGCTCGCGTTCAATCCCAGGAGACTTACTATGAGATTCGTTGTGAACAAATTAGCTGTACAACAGGGTTTTCTCCAAGTTTCTTCGGTTTTTCCATCCTAATAATCACTGGACCATTGTTGCATACTCATCCATCATAGCTCCTTAAATTATGTGAGAACTCTGACCACGCAGCACATTATCACATACTCGCTCCATAAGCCTGAAGCTTCGCATCTAACCCGGCACTTGACTGGCTGCGGAATAAGGAACTTACTCGTGTATGACCGCAAAAATAACTAATCATTACGAAACTACACAAAACATAAGAACAATTCTGAAAATACTGGGTTCGTAGCCTCTATCAGGTTATAAAACTTGCATCATTTTAACGCCTGTATAATATTTGTGTAAACTTCATAAAGAGGAGCTTCGTAATTTGTACTCTTCTCAAAGTATAATTAGAATGATCAAGTCAAGGAGGATGCGGTGGGCAGGGTATGTACCATGAATGAGGGGAGAGAAGTAATGCATATAGGATATTGGTGGGAAAGCCAGAAGGAAAAATACCACTAGGAAGACCAAGACGTAGGTGGGTGGACAATATTAAAATAGATCTTAGAGAGATATGATGAGATCGAAAGGATTGAATTGATCTGGCTTAGGATATGGACCAGTGGAGGGCTCTTGTGAACACGGTAATGAACCTTCGGGTTCCATAAAATGTTGAGAAATTCTAGAGTAGCTGCAGATTTGACTTCTCTTCAAGAAGGGCTCAGCTCCGTAAGTAAGAAAGTAAGTATATTTTTGTATCATTAAAGGCGCATTTCTGTTTATACAGAGGCCACGATTGTTGTAAGTCGAGAATAATTGGGATTTCACCAAACTCTCATAAAAACTTTCACTGGTATTCTACCGTCTCCTTTCGTACCAGCTTGGTGCGTCGCTCTTAAACTACTATCCTGAAGTTACAAGGGTCGGAGGAGTTACCAAATAAAGCGTTTGATTTTTATTTTAAAATAGGCCACGACCACTTGTTCGTATTCTTACAAAAGTATAGATAATGATCACATCNGTCTCCCCCATCCATGCTTCATGACCTGCCCACCTCATCCTCCTTGACTTAATCATTCTAATTATACTTGGAGAAGAGTACAAGTTATGGAGCTCCTCATTATGCTCCAACGAATCCTTCCAAATGTCTACACGTTTCGTTGTTTGATAACTAATGGCAAATCTGTTTAGACTAAGAAGTGTTGTAAGGCCGCGCCATAGCTCAAACGGTTAGTCGCTGGCTTCCCACCACGGCGGCCTGGGTTCGATCCCGGGTCTGGTCAAGTGGGATTTGTGGTGGACAAAGTGGTGCTGGGGCAGGTTTTCTCCGAGTACTTCGGTTTCCCCTGCCAATCTCCATTCCACAATCACCCTCACCTATCATCTGGGGCTGGTACAATAAGCCAGAAGTGGCCGCAGTACAAGGGACTAAGATCCATCCCATTAGCAAAAAAAAAAAAAAGAAGTGTTCTAAATAGTGATGGCTGGAGAAGAAAATGTCAGGGTACTCCCTTAAATCCGCCACTTGACCTCCTCCGGCATAATGCCCCGTACTGTTAACTCACTTTATCCGTTCTGAACAATGATCTTACTTTGTGCCATGTGACCCAACACAATGGCNTTACGTTTATTAGCCTACGTTCCTTAAAACATAATCACAAAAGGTTAAATGTGATATCTGAAAGTTTAACTTTATTCATTCTTGCCCGTCACATTAGTCGCATGAAGGTCTCAACAAACAACGAAAGGTGAAGCAACTCAACAACAAATACAGACTCTTAACCAACAACAGAAAAAGAAAGAACACTGCACTGACCTCCAAGGACGGCAATCTACCCAGTCTCCCGTTGATAGAATAGGAACAAGACACGAACCTTTATCGTTCAATTTTTCAACTATCAAGAATTTTATTAATATTTTAATATTAATAGGCATTTTAGTTTAATTAAAATCTTTATATATAAAACTTTGGAGAATTATGAACTTGATGTACTATAATCCATGTAATCGTAGTTTCCTTAACGTGTTGTTATTTGCCATCTGAAGATGTTCATTAATTGACCGAAACATGTAAAGGCATCATATACTCGTATATATAAATATACTTCTGCGTCACACTGGACGGTGTAATCAAACCATTCTATAGTAGTGATATCTGAATCTTACATATGGATAGCCCACACTCGCCTGTCTTTCAAGAACAACTGTTCGGATACTGGAATTTTCCTTTTTATTTCGGTATTACGGCCAGGTTTTCACGGCGGTGAAATTTCAAAATGTGCTCTTTTAGGATATGACATCGTTTAGTCTGGCTTCGGAAGAACCTGCTTATACACGGCGCCATCACGCAGAAAGCTATAATATAAATCTTATTTCATATTCTGCTTGTCTTTTATGGAACGTCAGTCATCTGCATTTAATTTCATCTATGTGCAACGCAGTTCGCAGAACTTTTCTGTTAGTGTTAAAGTGTATTTATTAATATATTGCTTATTTAACGACGCTATCAGTAGCTGTAACTATACAGTCGAATGAATTAGAAGTGATATGGAAAAAGCGGTCGTATGCTAACCCAAAGTTCCATATCGTAATTTTCCTGGAGGGATTGAGGAAACACGTGATAACCTCATTCAGGATAGTGTGTCCCTGGATCAAGATTTTAAATCCGGTACCTTCATAATTCGAAGCAACAGTTATACTCAATACCACCAAGATATTCGACAAGTTCACTGTAAAAATGAAATGTGTAAAATACAGAGTGTATCGTGATAAACAACTAAGGAAGAAAGCCTTCAACATTATTAACAAATCTATTCAATTTCATACTGATAAAGTAAGTCTAATATAGCATAATGTATTTTATCTCGATGAAAAATGTATAAATTTAAACATCAAAAATTTATTGTTTTCACTGTGTCAATGGTAACTCATTTATCAACTGCAGTCCCGAATCGATAGCTTCCAACTTATAATCAAGTCTGTGAGGTACAAAGACATTCCACAGAGTTCATGGTGGTTTTGAGGCTTGCCGTACAGTTAACGCTATCGGCAAAATGAGACACGTTACTTTCAAAACGAAGTGCGTTANTAAGAATATATTTACATGTAATAAGAGTTGATCCACTGGTGTTATATACGAGTCATAGTAGTAAATATGTCACAAATTGAAGTAAAACAGCTGTAATGGACGTAATAGGTTTTCTATGTATATCACNCTTCCCCGCCTAACCCTTTGACCATCTGAAGCGCAAATAAGTCAAGTTACGACTTATGGTCAGTCAGTCAGTCAGTCAGTCCGTTCTAACGTCGAGGCCAATCTGTGGCTCATGACCAGATTTTATATCGAGGCATGAAATTCATAAAAACAATACATAACTGAGTTTATATCCCAGAGCAAACAGAATGAATCTTCATTAAGACAAATCGGTAAGGACTGTTCAAGAGATATAATCCTTGTTTATGTTGCGAGCCATGTGCAACACATACACACAGTTACCGAAATGCGCAGAGTTTTTCATCTTAAAGCAGATCGTGCATAATAACCATTGTTTCAAATGTTTAAAGCACAGTCATTAATATATCTATTTAAAAACGAATTTTATTTATTTTTCTAAAGAGCGCATCTGTGGATTTCATATGATTCTCAGAATCATTATGTTAACATTTATTTTATACTACTTGAATGAGACATTTCCGCGTCATGTGCCTTCAACAGATGACCTGTTAGTTCCATTCAAAACACGTCTTACTCTTAGTAATAACATACAGGATGATTCTAAATTACTGTCGTGGTTCCCGTTTATAGGCCATGAAAACCCCGACGATAATTTAGCATCATCCTGTATTTTATGTTCTTTGAGAAAATTACTGCAAAAATCTGCATTCTTATTAAGTTTATTCTCAGTTATATTAAAGAAAACGCCTCTTATTTCTACTCGAAAACATATTCTAAGTTTATTTCTGCAAGAATAAACATGTTACGCAGACGCTTGTCTGTTCTGTCGGCATACGTATTTTATCAAGATGTTCAACGTGTTTAGAAGGCATCTAGCATTAAGATCCATATTTAATTAATATTTTTGGAAATTTAATAATGTTCTATGTCCGCCAAAACCCTAAGTACGTCTGGTAACAAAAAAGTTTTCAAATTTCATTAGAGATTAAAATCGGGTAGGCTGGTTTTGAGAGACTGTATTGTCATAATTCATACGAATAGCGCATTGAAGGCTTACAGTTCCAGGCAAGGAAATATTCACTGCTCGAAACAGGGTAACACGGTGGAAATATCCGCACGTATTAGTACAGCATTATCAGGAATAAAATTTTTCTAGGTTAAGATCTTATCTTCTGTGGTCAAAAAGGTTGTTGCATGCAGAAAACCCATAAATGAGAGTACGGAGTTGATACTGGTTAGTTTGTTGTTACCTCTGGAAAGAGTTTAAAACCCAATGAAAACTTTTATATTAAAATTTAGAAATTTAGTTTTCTCTTCAACTATAAGATGACACGTACTTTACTACATAAACAGCTAATCAGAGAGAGTTCACATAAAAGGGTATAACAGACAGAACACAGCGGTGGAGTGGTTGTCTCCCTGTTTGTTATTTCGGAGGTCGTGGCTTCGAAATTCAGTCCACAATCAGACTGTCCTCACTAAGCCAATTAATGTTCGAAATAAAGTTATCAAGATGGTGATTATGAAGAGTATGTCGTAAATTCTGGTAGAGGCTTACCGATGTTTCGGAAGAACATAATGTCCCCATCTTCTGTGTAGAAGAGTAAGACAATAAAACACTGTTACTTCATGTTGTTTCCTGTTTGTTTACTCTTCGTCCCTGAATCTGGGGGTAGTACACTCCTCCGAAACATCAGTAAACTACCAGACTACATGGCTTCACATAGCATGAGACAATACACTTCTTCATGCTTTTATCCAACAAATATATTGTATGTTGCTTACCAATATTCATCCTTTTAAATCTATCCTCATGTCCAATTTTGATCTATTTGAAATTGTAGTCAATGTGATGTATATTTAATGACGCCAAATATGGCAAAACCTCCTTATAACGTATCCGAACATTATGGACAAAAAATATCTGTGCACAATCGCATACTTCTTAGAAATATTAAGGCACCAAGACGGGTTTAAAGTTAAAAATACGTTAAAATAACAAATAACCCAAATATGGAAACCTTTATATATTCACAGTGTGTTCCTATGTTCATTGCATGTACTGGATATGTAACCTATGATGCACTTCCGTGAATATCCCTTCTTTCTGTTATGGGGGACATCGGCAGTAAAGGACACCCTGTCACCCTCATTACTACGTCATAAGCAGCATTTGCTCTAATTAGAATATTTTATGACAATCCATAGGCTGAACAGTTTTGGAGCAAGAGACTTGCATGGAGCAGGCCATATTTGCAATAAGTAACAGAATGGGAATGAGATATGCAAAATCGTAAAGCACGCATTTGAAAAATAATGTGTCAAATAAAGTTTTTAATTTCTCTTCCGACCACAAAGCCCACTGAGCAGCAACGAAGCGTAAACGCCCTTAATTTCTCCATGTTTCGCGCCATTCACTATTAACGACAAAGCATTTGGCACTCAATGAGGCAAAAAAAATTGATAAGCGCGGTGTAGCAGTGTGCCCTTCCGTTATCATCACAGAGATATCAACCGAGGCAGACAGTCAGTACTACAATTACCTACCGCACAAAATTGATAATCACGGTGTAGCAGTGTGCCCTTCCGTTATCATCACAGAGATATCAACCGAGGCAGACAGTCAGTACTACAATTACCTACCGCACAAAATTGATAATCACGGTGTAGCAGTGTGCCCTTCCGTTATCATCACAGAGATATCAACCGAGGCAGACAGTCAGTACTACAATTACCTACCGCACAAAATTGATAATCACGGTGTAGCAGTGTGCCCTTCCGTTATCATCACAGAGATATCAACCGAGGCAGACAGTCAGTACTACAATTACCTACCGCACAAAATTGATAATCACGGTGTAGCAGTGTGCCCTTCCGTTATCATCACAGAGATATCAACCGAGGCAGACAGTCAGTACTACAATTACCTACCGCACAAAATTGATAATCACGGTGTAGCAGTGTGCCCTTCCGTTATCATCACAGAGATATCAACCGAGGCAGACAGTCAGTACTACAATTACCTACCGCACAAAATTGATAATCACGGTGTAGCAGTGTGCCCTTCCGTTATCATCACAGAGATATCAACCGAGGCAGACAGTCAGTACTACAATTACCTACCGCACAAAATTGATAATCACGGTGTAGCAGTGTGCCCTTCCGTTATCATCACAGAGATATCAACCGAGGCAGACCGTCAGTACTACAATACCTACTACACGAAAGACAAGGGTTTCATATTCAGCTGAGGCAGGAAAATTTTACCTTCACCACCGCCTCTTTGGGACGACTGCAGATATTTAACTAACAGATAGCGGGGGTAAAGCAGTCGGGAGGTGAAGCTGACCATTCACCTCCATCTACAGACCGTACTCGATTGGTTAGTGCCGGCTTCCCAAAGTGGCAGCCCGGATCAGATCCCAGATCAAGCCATCTGAGATTTGACGAGGACAAAGTGGAATTGGGTAGGTTTCTTATTCTGCCACTTGCTCCATATTCTGCATAGAACTTATTTCACTCCTGTCAACACAACACTATTTCCAGTTGCTAAGACGACATGTTTAGGCACATGTGTGCCGTCGTAAGGTCATTTTTAGTTAAGAATATATTTACATGTAATAAGAGTTGATCCACTGGTGTTATATACGAGTCATAGTAGTAAATATGTCACAAATTGAAGTAAAACAGCTGTAATGGACGTAATAGGTTTTCTATGTATATCACTAGGTAGCAACACACGAGCTTCGTGGCAGTCTAGGTAGTAGATGGACATGTTCAGAGGCTGGTTTCAGTAGTCAAACGTGCCTGAAGATAATACTACCGAAGGGCCTGGTTCTGTTGCGTTTCTTTGTGGGCAAAAGAAATGAACCCGAATAATATTAATAAAGAAGTGTTTCCGGTTTACGGTGGAAGTGTTTGTCGCGTAAGCGGTTCACAACTGGTTTACAAACGTTTCGTCGATGAAGAGGTCAAAACGGAGGTGCGGAAGTAGCTGAGACAGCAGTCAAAAGACTTCTGTGCTGCGGGTTTCGACGCACTGGTAAAGCAATGGGACAAGTGTATCAGTGTTGGTGGAGGATATGTCGAGATATAAATTCTTTTTTCAGTTTCGAATATCAAATGTTTTACGTTTTACATCCATTTGTGACCTATTTACTGACGTTATCTCATAGTATATACATATAATATTATATGTACTACATACATAATATGCATTATAGCACCGTCTGCAAAGGTGGATGTCGTTAGTCCGTTCCGTTCTCAAACATGAAGCACCTTTAAGGATTATGAGCAACAAGTTATTACTTCAGCAGGTTACCAGCCTGTTGCAAAACTCCGCATCTTGTAGGACACGGTTTTTACTCAGTATTTCCTTCCCTTACCCATGTTACCTTCCATGACTAGGTCAACTCATATATTATATAACATGCTAGCCTGTTATTTGAAACCAATGTAAATAAAAAGCAAGCCTATTATATAATATAGTATAGTTGTATAACACCCAGTTGGATTAACTCGGCTCATACAAAATTTATGCCACGTGTATGATACATTAATTGTAACTGAAATCAGGATCTGAAGATGACACACGTGACGAAACATGTCACCTTAGACAGAAACCTCATCTTCTGTAAATAGTGTTGTGTTCACAGGAATAAAATATATATTATTTACTGATTTACATAACAGGATGCAACAAAATATGAGTGCTCCAAATTCTTTACCATACTGTATAGCGTGTACAGCCTTTACTTTGCAACGACCGCGAAATAAGCAAATATACCAGGGCTGTTTCTAGGCAACTGCTTGGTAAACACGTTCACACAGCAACAAACACGAACGCAACAGTGGTACACCAACAGAGGAACGGTGTTTACTTTTGTACGCGCATTAAACACATATTTGCGGCAACGAATCCAGACACAACAACAGAGGAACGGTGTCTTTTGTGGTCCGGGCATTAAACACATATTTGCGGGTAACGAATCCAGACACAACAACAGAAGAATTGTGTTTTCTGTGCAGTCCTTGGCGAGATGTTATAAGCGGGAAGGTTTGGGGTAACTAGTTATTTGCAAGAATGCTCAGTTGAAAGCCCGGTGTAAAGGGAATACACATTTCGAGTGTGTAACTCAGTGAGACTGTTAGAGTGCTTCTGTTAAAATCCGTTGCCAGGAAACGGACAGTGAAGACTGTACGACTGACGACACTTGTCTGTGTGTTGCAGTGATCTGTAAAGTGTAGTCACGAGTCGTGAGTGTATAAGTGGTAAACAAATCGACTATAGTCACTCATACAAGTGACAGTACTACCATTTGATGCTATACAGTCTCAATACTGAGAGCCTTCCTCGCCACCCGCTGTCGTCTAGTTCTGAGATTAAGAACACTCGGATAATACGGGTATACCTTATAAAGTTCCCAACCTTAGCGACAATTTTATCAAAATAGCGAAGTTAAATTAGCTAGACTTCATATTAACCTCAGTGTTACAATTGTGAGTGGAGATAATTATGTAGAAGGATATGACATCCACGCCGAACAAGTCTACGTCAAAATTACCGATGTCTGTAGGCGTCGAGGCGTGTAATTTTTCAAGTCTTCAGTCACCGTGACAACGATCCACGTTGGGGGCGATACGGTGAGATGAAAAGGATCCCGAAATTGTTCGATGTCACTCATAGACTTGCGTAATTATAGAAGTCAAGTGCCTACTTACAAAAGATGTAAAGATAAAACATCAGAAAGTTCCTGAGATTTGAGATTTTCGCGGCTGTGGGTATGAACATTACTGCCTTCTGGATGTGAAGTCGTGAACTTTCTTTATGGCTTACTTTTACTACGCTGGCGGTAGAGAGATCATATAGGATTGAATGATAGGGTGATGCATGCTGAAGTTGGAGGGATTTGCCATAAAACAGTCGTGGCCTAATCGAAGTACTATCCCGGCATTTGTGCGGAGTGACTGAAGCAAACCATGGGAAAATTATTTCGTAAGACACGGTGTCCCCGCTGGTATTCGAACCAAGTATTTCCCATATAAGAATCTGGATAATTACCGCTACGCCACCTGGCGTCGAGTAATCTGGCAGATATATATCGTTTTGGAGGAAAGTACGACTTCCATCTTCAGGACTGAAGACTATCCAGCTCGTGAGAAACGATCATGTAAGGTATGAAAATGACTCGTGCTGAGTGCAAACCAGTGGAAGTGAAGGAAAATTGTTGGAATCCTGTGACTCTCAAAAGTAACGCCCTTACAGGTAGGAATAGGACACTCAAATTGTATTGCTCCTATTGGTTCCTTTTAGGATTAGGTGGGCAGGGAAAGTAGCACGATTGGGGGAGATGAGGAATGCGTATAGGATATTGGTGCGAAAGCCAGAAGGAAGGAGACCACAGGGAAGACCAAGGCGTAGGTGGGTGGACAATATTAAAATGGATCTTAGAGAGATAGGATTGGATGGTGTTGATTGGATTGATCTGGCTCAGGATAGGGACCTGTGGAGGGCTCTTGTGAACACGGTAATGAACCTTCGGGTTCCATAAAATCCTGGGAAATTCTTGAGTAGCTGGAGAATTGGCAGCTCCTCCGGAAGGGCTGAGCTCCATGAGTAAGTAGGTAAGTAGGTAAGTTGGTCCCTTATATGTCCTTGTCCTTCCACTCCCTCCCTCAACCCTTCAATTCAGCATATCCTGACCGATTTACCCGCGCGGCTTATCTTCTACCAGGAAGATGGACGTAAAAAGTTCCTCCAAAACTATCTCTAAATATCTACTAGTCTACATGTCATATCCTACAACACAGCCAACTCCGTGAGGAAGTTCATACATTACACCCACGATACTGTGTTTCGGAAGTAGATATATTTGAAAAGAAATAAACGCAGAGAATACCAACTGTCTCGTCACCAGACTGCACGACAGAATCCTAATAGTACAAATGCAGCTAATGACCCTTTCGAACATGTGGAATGGGTCAGATGTTTCGAAAGTACAATAACGAATCAAAATTCCAGTTCATCAAAGATATTAAGAGCAAGTTACAGACGGGAAATGTTTGTTACCAAACAGTTTGTCTATTCATATCCAGTCACAAAATTAAAATGTACAAATTATACGATATAATTCTACCCGTTGCTGTGTATGAAAGATAAACTTATTTTAACACTGACAGATATTTTTGAGACCAGGAAGCTGAGGGGAATTTTCGGAACTAGGAGAAAGCAAACAAGAACTGGAGAAGACTGCATGATTAGGAGCTTCACAGTTCGTATATTTTGCGTAATCCAACGAACGAGGATGGGATGGGCGAATAATGAAGTTGACCTAATTAAGAAAAGCTCCTACCTTAAGGTGAGCGCGGTGAGTGGTCGGTAAGACTTGTGGCTATTCATGGCTGTGAAACTTTCCTAATCATAACAAGTAACTACCTGAAGGTGAGTGTGGTGAGAGGCCGGTAAGACTTGAGGCTATTGACGTCACTCATGGCTGTGAAATGACAAGTTCCTACCTGAAGGTGAGCGTGGTGAGTGGCCGGTAAGACTTCTATATCTTCATGTTACACATCACTATGAAGTTGTCCTAATCATGACAAGTTCCTGACTGAAGGTGAGCGTGGTGAGTGGCCGTTAAGAAATCATAACAAGTTCTTAGCTGAAGGTAGGCGTGGTGAGTGCCCGGTAAGACTTGTCGCTGTTCACGTCACTCATGGCTGTGAAATGACAAGTTCCTACCTGAAGGTGAGTGTGGTGAGTGGCCGTTAAGACTTGTGGCTATTCATATCACTCATGGCTGTGAGGTTGTCTTAATTATGACAAGTTCCTACCTGAAGGTGAGCGTGGTGAGTGGCCGGTAAGACTTGTGGCTGTTCACGTCACTCATGGCTGTGCCCCAGAAGTCATTACGAAACACATGGCTCAGGGGGCTGAGTCCCAACACATCCTTGTTCTGCGTGACTGCGGGGATGTCATCGTGGACGAATTCTCCCGTCAGACCGTTCAGGTAGCAGCTGAGCGCCACGACTCCCACGACGCCGTACACCCTGCCGCTATTACTGTGACCTATCTTACCGTCACGGGGCCTAGTCGACCGGGCGAGGGGAGCCTTGGTGAGTCCACGTGGTGATCGACTATAGCGGGAGCTACCAGGTGAAGATACTGACTCTCCGGCGAGCCTCATAGCGGTAACACAAAGGGGAGCCGCTGAATCCTCATCAACACACACGCAACTTACAGGCACAACTAATTACGGGTAGGCACACTATTTCCGGGACCGTTTTACAAGCGCCGTCACACTTCTGTTTTCAAAATACGTTACTCCCAACTTTACATGCGACTATTTTCAACTAGAATATCTCACACGAATTCATTTACGAATTACTTTGAGGTTAAAAGTAATGAAAATTTAACATGCGTTTTCCAACTCATACATGAGAATAATACCATTTTCTAAAATATGAATATCGTAATACGTTATAATTTTAACTTCTATAGTAATTACCTTTCTTAAATTCTGATTGGCCCACGTAATTCTCACTATTGTGAGAAACCTATAATTTATTTAAGTTTCGCTGGCGGTTGACAATACCCTGTATAACCAAATACTAATTTGAAAGAGTGTTCACAGAAACGACAATTACTGAAATAAATAAATATCTATATTATAAACTGTAATAAATTATCATATTTTTGTACCATCTTAAAACTACCTTCGAAACGCATATTGTATGTTAATGTTAGAAAATGACTGACTGGATTTTCGGACCACAACTATAGTTACAACGACGTTATGGACTCAGCATACAGATATACATTTCTTACGTATATGTAGTTAATATTCTGAAACATGAATGAGGTGCCTTACGTCACGCGCATAAACACTTGAATGACAATTAATACTTCACACTATTATATTTGTGGGAGGAAAATCCATGGAATGAGATGTTCTGATAGCGAAATGTGAAGTAACAGCTAGTCTCGGCGCGTTATTTGTGGAACGTGAGGCTGTGAACACACTACACTCTACTTTCAAGACAGTGGCAATTCATGTCGGTAACAACGTTGAGTGGAGGCTGACGACGTCAACACTTGCTGCTTCTGTTGGCAGTTCCGAACCTGATGCAAACGTTCGCTCGACTGTGATACGGCACAACTCAGTCCTCCCGCTTATAGAGCCCGATGTACACTCACCTACGCAGGCGTACCACAAACTTAAGAGCAGAAATGTCACCGTCCCCGTGGTAGACGTCACAGAACATGCGCGGGTCCCGCAGTACATCAAGACTTGCGCGTAGTAACCCCATCAGGGGCAACAGAACGAAAACAATCGTAAATAGAAGTAAACGAAATTCGTTTCGATCTGGTTACTACTGCATATGTTTCGTTAGGAAAATCCCGTAGGATTTTGGCTGATTTACGCTGGTTTCTTCTTTGGTTTATTCTTCGAAAATGATGACGGAAGCTACATGTTCCTCCGAAAAGTCTATCAGCTTTCAACGGATTAAACGGCGTTATATCTCAGAGATAACACTCTTCACGTTAATCGTGTCTCAGTTTTCGATTCAAGCACATAATATATGACTGTAACAGCGTGCGGTCGCATTTTATGCGGATTTGAAATAAGAATTATTATTAAGTGTCAATTTATGAGTAAAGTCCGAAATAATGAGAATTAAAGATTCGGCAAAAATCACGTACGTTTCAGAACTTCTCTTGAATTATGTGAGATTTTCAGATAGACGTCCTCGCATAAAATGCGATCGCACGGTACCGAACTCCCAATGTACGACATGAAAAATGTTTCATATTTAAACAAATTGTTTCAAAGATCTGTCATCCAGGATGTGTTGCCTTGTAGTCTGGTAGATGGCAGATCTGAGGCACATGTTGCCTACATGCTCAGGGTGGGTGACATTCTCTTACATTACGAAGAGGGAGAGATTTTCCTCTGAAATATTGGTAACTATGTACCACATTTCACGGCGTCACATCTAGGAACTAGCCTTAGTAATTATCGCCATGATATCCGTGAAATGCACGATTCATTTTTCTTACTTTCTTCGGATTTTACAGATTATGCACTCTGGCCTATTCCAAATAGGAATTAATTTTCGAAAATACGAATCTCTCGAGATACTTGGCAGGGCTCCCAGGCCGGAAGATATGCCCGACAAGACTTCTACCTATACAGGTCAATTGAAAAGGTAAATCTATCCCTGCAAGAGAACGCGGATGCCCACAGGATTGTGAAATGTCGAGTCTCCCAAATTTTCTTCACAATCGGCTCACAGATAGCGGTGAAGTAGTTAGCCTTAAGCTCCGGCCGCCCTTTACACCAAGAAAAGCTTTTGGTACTAAAATATTTTACAGATAGAGTCGAACCCAGGGCCATGGTGCGGCTAGAAGGATTGGGTCAACTGAAAAAGGCAATGAACTTATCGCGAATCGAACAAGCGACCTTCCGACTTGTAGCATAGTGTGTCAACCAAGTACGTTACCGCGTGTCCCGCACAGGTCAATACAGATATAGGACATACATACATGACGCGATTTCGATTCTAATCTACGATCAAATTGTTACAGGTGCTGAAGACACCAAGCATCTTAAGGCGTGAGATAATTGTTATTCTCAAAACTGAGATATGAAATCTTATAAACTGTTCCCTTCCTATTTCTGGGCAATTTTAATGTCATAAAGTTTTCCCAAAGTCCAATTAGCCTATTTATCAAATTTTAATAGTACAGTGGTAACTGCATGCCTACGTACCGGGCTTTTCGTAACATTCAATGGTCAGGCGTTATAATCGCACACTTGAATCAGTAAGAAAAGAAGGGTAAAAATTAAATTTTCCTGCTACAATTGGAAATATAAGCAATTTTGTTATTAAAATAGAGTTCTGCTTGTTGGGTTTAAAAGGAATCGAACGTTTCTTAGATTAGGTCACATCTGCAGTTTGAAAAGCTCACAGAAGAAGAGGGTAAAATTTGCTTCAATAGACATCTCACGTAGGAACTGAATGAGGATATGTTACCGTTTCTGAAGTCTCAACGACAGTTTCAAATTAGTGAAAAGTAAGCGATGAGACAATCTACTATCGGCAAAGGCCTATGACGGACAGATGCCCCCCCCCCAAATAGGGAACCATCCAGACACTACTGGAACGCATTCCGTCAGATTATCATATATTTTACCATGAGATTATCCCGTGGAAAATACATGGAGGATAATCGGAAGGCGATGATTTTTTTTCTTAATTCTTCAAAGATCAATTGTGTGTTTATTCTGCTCTTTGGTTGATCCTTGTATTCTTTCATATTTCATTATTTTTATTAGTGTTTCTTAATAGTTGGAATATTTTTAAACTGATCTGCTCTGTAAAATAACGGGTTTAACTCATATTTTTCTTTCTTTATTACTGTTTGCATATTTATATATAAACACACAATAAACAACATTTTTGCTTTGTTTTTATAAAATTATGTTCATAATTTACTCATACAACCCAAACGTTTTCAGTTGAGGGGAACAACGTAAACAATTTATCCATTTTGATTCTGTAATACTCCTTAAAATATTAAAAAAAAAAGTCTTTTTACACGTTTGCCTTATATGTGCTCAAGTTTCTGAAAGGAGTAACTTTTCCAAAAAACGAACATAGCAGAAGAAAAGTCTTCTTTTTTTCCTGAAAATATCTGCTTTCAGTTAATTGGTGCCAATTTCCTCTCGTCGATTCAACTGATTTATGAATTTTGTTCAATTATAAGAATAAACATAGATACATCCGATATTTTAACTTGACTATGACGTGCTTACGTGGACTTCGGGAACAACTTCACAAATATTATTTATATGAACTTCGTTCTTTGAACAGTTAAAGAACATTAAACGTAAACTGATGTTCAGCTTCATAAACAATTCAACAGCAACAAGGCGAAACGTCTCGTGGACATGTCCGGCGGAACAAAGCCCCAATTTATTTTATTTCTAGCTACCGTATTATAAAGTTTCCGGTTTCGGCAATTTTTTTTTCGTTTTATTTCTGTCACTCCTATTCTCCTTCTCCTAATGCCATCAGTGCTCCTTACCCCTTGGGGCTCCCTGTACAGCCTCATGCTGCAACATGAAGCAGCCGAGCAGGCTCGTGCAGCAGTAACGTATTCGGGAGGTGCTCGGTTCCAGTCTCGGTCGAGACTTCGGCTATACTGACTCTAGTCATGTGTTACTTTCATTTGCCCCTCCAGGCAATCGCAGGGGCAATATCGATTAGGCTACAACCACTTCCTTTCAAATAATCTCCAATTCATCTGCCATTCGATGTTGCACGGTCTAGCTACTGACAGCGTCGTTAAATGACCAACACAACAGGCATCAAGTCTTAGAACTAATAAAGGAGATCTTAATGAACCAATATATAAAAATATGTGAACTTCAATAATTCTAACTTGGAAGGGGGAATTCGTGCCCAATGCTTATAAAGGTAAAAGTAAAGTTATCCCTGTAACAGGCCATGGAGACCAATAAGGTTGTGAAACGTCGAGGCTCCCACGTTTTCCAAACAATCAGCTCACAGCTGGTGGTGATGTCAGCCCCTTTTAACCCCCTCCCCCAGGAAGATTCCTGGTACTCATTTCTGTTAGAGGCTGAGTAGACCCCAGGACCGTAGTGCGGCTGGAAGGATTAGGTCAACTGAAAAAAAAAATCCAATGACCTCGTCGGGAATCGAATCCGCGACTTTGTTCTTTGTAGCATCACGCCTCAAACAACTACATTACCGCGTGTCCCTTGCCTATATTTTCTTCAATCCCATGCAGTAACAGGAGCAAAACACAACACAGAACACGATACACAAATATATGTAGGAAGAATGCTCACATAAAAGAGGACTGGCGTAATTCGCGTGTTTGAGTGCGACGTAGGAAGAATCATGAAAAGTTTTATTATTTAGAATTCATCGTCCTATATGACGAATACAGATTTTAGTCATTTTAGAATGAAGACATTATGGCATGCAGTACAATAGTTTAACGTGCATAAAGACACCTGAAGATGGCACATTAGTGCTCAAACATGTAGTGTGGAAGTGAAGAATAAGGTGAAAAAGTGTATACACTGTAAGACGGTCAGCATAAACCATGGACATGAATCAGTGTAACAGGACGCTAAAATATAACATTGTTGATGGTGGACCTATGCCTCAACTTCCCCATACGTCTTCGTGGCGTGGTTCTTAATTAAGCCCAGGGATAAATTTACCTTTACCTTTGTTACTGTTAATTACCAGTCCTTTAAACAGGTATTCTCACTGCAAAGTGTAAGGTGTGTACTGTTTTCTAGGGATATTAGTTTCAAATTTTGCTGGGGTCATGAATATATATGATGTCCCCATCTTTTCTGTGCTGCACTGTAATGTCCTATCCTTGCGATGCGCCAGTCCCCAATTCAAGAAATCCTGGAAACTGTCTACAAAACAAGATTACGAAACCTGGGAAGAGGTGCCATACAAGAACACTGTACCATGTGTCCATTTTTAGCACACTACTCTTATTTTGAAAAAAATAAATAAATAAATAAAATTAGACTTATGAGATCAATATGTTGTCGTGTCCGTAAATCACTGCCCCCCCCCAATCAACTTTTGAATTCCTTAACCAGTCTCTATGAAATCTGGTGTGTATATAATGCCACCTGAGTCCATCTCAACGGTGTACTTCATAAATCCTTCCCATCAGTCTGTTCATATACGTATCACGTTAACGTTGCTAGGCAACGAATACAAACGCAACTATAAAGTAATTGTTGGACATGTAGTTTCCTATGCGGTCCGCATCGTATCAGGATAGTAGGGGATTTGTTCTTCCCAAAAATTCTTGTATTTATTTCTTCCCGTAGAGACTTTTGTTTTAGTTGAATATTCTGCCTCCTTTTCAGGCCCGAAGGGTAAATTAAGTGAAAAACTAACATAACCAGTTGAGATCAAACTTTTCTTCGACCCCGAAGATGGAAGTTATAACTTGTTTGGAATAAACACCGTACGTTTCATCCTTCCTGAGCTTGTTCATCTCCCTTCGCAAATTTACACGTACTTAAATACAAAGTGATTCAAAATTATTGTCTTGGTTTCCGTGACCTATAATGTTCAAACCGGAAACACCAAGACAAAACTGCTTACGTAATATGAAGGTGTAACTCAAAGAATTATACCTATGGAATCAGTACTGCAGAATGCTAAAAACTTCAACATGTGTTCCTTTCTTGGCACGTAAGGTTTCAAAATTATAGGCCACGGACACTCCGACAATAATTTAGAATCACCCCCTAAGTGGCTATCTCCTTTTGTTTCACCTGCTGTTTTATTTCCCATTGATTCGCGTTGTGGATCAGAAGGTTCTTGAGAACTATACCACCATTCCATGAGCGATTAAGAAATAATAACATAGGTGAAGACGAGGGCGCTGCAGTGACTGAAACAGAAACTAAGAACCGTATCACTTTCACACGGGCCGATCACGGTGGCCGTGCGGTTTAAGGCATGAAATATCTTCGCGCGTTCAGACGCTGGGACCCTAGGTTCGAATCCCACTCTAGACATGGATTTCTGTGTGCGTTTATTCTGTGACTGAGTTCTGTTTGTAGGTAGAGACCTTGCGACGGGCTGATCACCCGTCCAAGAAATCCTACAAACTTTGTATAGGATCGAGAAACTGATAAAGCGGCCAAGGCCCAGCAAAGGGCTGTAAATTAATAATAATAATAATCACGATAATAATAAGAAGAGCGTTGTGTATGAATAAGCGCATGCTGTGTTACAGAACAATATCAAGGTCAAACGGTTAGTATCTCTGCTCGACATTCGGCAAGTACCGGGTTCAAATCCCGCCCCAGAGATAAGCTATCTTGAATGAGATATGCCGTGGGTTTCCTTCCACACTCTTTCAAATAATTATTCAGTAATAAAACCACAGTTTGAAACAAATTTTATGAGCATAATAAAATTGACAATAAAATAAACAAAGTGCAAACTAATTTAATGCCGGTCACGGTAGCTGAGTGGTCTAAGGCACGCACTGGCTTCATTCGCTCAGAATTCGGGATCATGGGTTCGAATCCCAAACAAGGCATGGATATTTGGTATGTATATGTGTTTATTCTATGTTTGTGCTGTCCTGTGTTTAGGTAGAGGCCTTGCGACGAGCTGATCACTCGTCCAATGAGTCCTACCGTCTGTAAAAATGTTCAATGAAACTGTGAAATCAGCTCTATGCTCCAAAGTGGGAGTAACAGAAGAGGAAAGAAAAACATGTAGTTATGTGGATTCATCTGGTTCATAATAGTGTCCAGCAGGAGAGACTTTGTCAATACTGTAATGAATCTTCCGTCTGTCACAAAAAAAAATATTGAATTCATTGACTCTGACTCATATTGTTAATCAGTTACTGAATTACAGTTAAGAATTGAGTGAAGAACAATTCCAATTACGTCACTGGAGGGAGTACTCCTTTTTATGTGTTTCAGTCCACATCGCGCTCATCCCTATCTAACCCATAAGAGTTAAGTCTACATGAATCTTATATCAAGTATTCATACACGTTCCCTTTTCATGTCATTACACAGTGGGCACTTTCCGAGTACTTGATACTTTAGAGTAAAGTCTTGTCTCAGAGGAATTCCCCAAAGCATTGCTATGCAAGCGGAACAGATACAGGAACGTGTCTGGTGCTACAGCGATGTGATGGGATGAAATATAGAGGTGCTGAGCTGAATTAGCTACGTAATCAAGCAGAGAGGTGATTAAAATTGCATCCCAGGGGGAGGCACCACCAGCTACCAAACCCAACTATATAGCTAGACAGAAACATAAAGTGAATGTTCATATTTACTTTTACAGGAGTCTATGTATAGCAGTTAGACAAAAATGGCGCGTTTATTTAAGTAACTCCATGCAGGACAGCATTTTTGATAAGCTAATTGGGAGCGAACACGTCAAGATATGTCGCGTTTTTTTCTTTGCATCGTAATTAAATGAGACAGACATGAGACCCTTTCATAAACCATGTAAGTCAAATCTAAACATTCATTCTTTTTTTTTTCATTAGAGCCATTATATTATCAACTTATTTAGATAAAACAATACTGCCACGTGTAGTAGTAACTACAGACGGGGTTTGGATTGGTCATTGGATTTATTGATCACTCACAAAAAGTCGCATTGAGACTGACGGTCAGTCAGTCTGTAAGTCTTGGCGTCGACCACAATCTGGGGATTATGACCAAATATTTATTACTGTTTGACAGTTTCGGTCTTGATTTTGCGGGACGCCCTCTCTGACGAGGGGACTGGTCTCTCTTTTGTATATGCCGCTGGCCCTTGCCAGCGCAGTCTTTCTAGGGTCCTGAGTCTCGTGGTACTCGCGACCATATTTTACTGTTTGATTAGAGACTTCCACTTTCGTCGCCTCCTACGACTCGTAGGGTCATGGTTACGTATCCTTGGGTCAAACCACAGCTCAGAAAACACTTTCGTTGTCTGGCATTTGTCGCCCTCTATTTCTGCGTATTCGTTGGAAAGTGTTTACTGAGTCGTTGCTTAGCACTGGGCATTGAGCAGACCCACATAGAAAACACCTCTAGCAACACCTGTTCTATTGTAAGATTTGAGGCTTTCACGGCGGTGACTATGAAGGAAGCAGTCTTCTGGGATTTGGCACCGTGTATCTGTGGTGTTAACCGACGTTTCGGAGGAACGTATCGCCTCCATCTTCAGGGTAGAAGAAAAAATATATAAGAAATCTGCAAGCAAAGAGACCGTGAGAACCGGTAAAAGCAGACTGTCTCTTTGCTTGCAGATTTCTTATATATTTTTTCTTCTACCCTGAAGATGGAGGCGATACGTTCCTCCGAAACGTCGGTTAACACCACAGATACACGGTGCCAAATCCCAGAAGACTGCTTTCTTCACCTGTTCTATTGTTGCATGCGTTGTCTAGCAACAGGTGTACTATATTGTTGGTAGCATATTTGTTTCCGGCCTGTGTATGGAGCTTAGACACGAGGTCATACTTACCTCTATGATGCTTAATTAAGATAAGGTAAAGTGGTCCCTGTGTTTAATGAATTAAGCCCCATGCTATTAAGATGTATGGGAGAGTGGTAGTATACTTCCATAATTACTGACCTCAGCACTAGATTCAGGTTGTTGTCAGTCTCGCGCCCCGACTGCTTTAACCCTAGTACCCATTAGATAAGATGCTAGGTTGGCCTCAGAGCCGCTCTTAATGTTATGTAGAGAAAAATATTTTACCACTGCAGGAAACCGAACCACGGCCATCCCAGTCCGTAGCCCGTCGCTATACCAACTGAGATATCCCGATTCCTGATAAACGTAGAGAATTTAAGTTTAATTTGAGAATCATCTAAATACAGGAATACGAAAACAGCGCCGTAAGTATTGGGCAATGCTCTGTACTTTTATTCGGGAAGATATCGTATAAAATTTCGCAGCTGCGACACCTGCGATGTTGTCTCAGAGTATTCGTGGTTTTTCACAATCCCTCTCAGGACAATTCCAGGAGGGCGTTTCACTTAACCCCCGAGGTACATTCCAAATACTCCCCATTTGATCATTCACCTCTCAAGAACGCTGTCTTCTTGAATGTGGCGCCGTGTAGATCTTGTGAAAACCGGCGTTTCGGAGGAATGTATCGCCTCAATCTTCAGGGTAGAAAAATTAGCTAGCCGGGAACCAGTGTGTGCACGTGGCTACAGACTGAGTCACCAGTCGAAAACACCCAGCTATATAAGAACAGGAAAGGAGGGAGATTGGGCCACTTGGGAAATCAACAGAGGAGAGGGGAAGGGTCTGTGGAGATGGGCCAGCAGGTAGAAGGCCAGAGCTCGTATAGAACCGTGTGGGGGGGAGAGGCAGGGCTACCGGAAAAGCATTGAACCAATAGCCTCGGGGCTAATCTCATATCTTACATTCACCTCTCATCGTACAATTCGACGCTATTGCGCACCAATGAAAGCGTCATTAAAAGAAACCGCCATCTCAAGAAGTGTTCATATTCGCAAGTGGAAGCGGTATCGCCCATAAATTATTTTCCAAGAAAACTCGTTAAAACATAAGAAAAACAGCAAAATCTAAATTACTTACTAAAATGTATGTTCCGGCGTGTAAATCAGTGCTTACCAAATACAGAAGTGAAGGGGTTAACGAAGTGCCAAGTTATGTAGGTTAGGGAGCGCCAGTGCCACCGGTCCCGACATACAGTGTGGGACTGAGCAGGAGGCTTCTGCTTTGCATAATGATGTATCCGGTTCGAATCTCAACAGAGACACACGCTAAACTGCCTCGTTTTTACTCAGTCCCTTAAGGCAAATTCCAAGATAGTACTTTATATAGTCACGTCTTCATTCCTTACACAACTCACTAAATAATACAAATATTTGATACAACTAACCGATTCCACGAAGCTGAGCATTTATCGAGAAACCCCCACTCGCACAGCTACTCGGAAAAAATCCCAACTTTTATTGAATCCAAAGGTCCATGAACGTGTTCAAAAGAACCCCCAAGTGGCCCCTATCCTGAGACAAATCCAGTTCATTACACCTCATCCTATATCTCTAAGGCTCAATTTAGCATTATCCTACCATCCATGCTCATATCTTCCTAGTGGTCTTTCCTACTGGCTTCCCCAACAATATCTTATGATACTGAACAGAAAATGACGTAGATATTGTGACGAATTTGCGCTATGCAGGACACCCGCTCCCACGCGAGCGTTGACGTAACACCTTCGGAGCTTTGCCGTTGCTACGGTAATAGGCCAGTCAACACCTCGCCCTTTCCCGTGGTGACGTGACCAAGGGATGCCGCGGTTGCTATGCAGCCGTAAACAACTCCCGATAGCGTTGTTAGGCTATCGGCAAACATGGCGTCAGACAACAGCGGTACCTATCACGTAACTGTTTTCTGTCTTGTCGGTGCCGAGGCTAAATTAGGAGCAGCGAACACTATTCACAGTTAGTTTCGAGTTAGCCAGGCAGTCAACCAGTCAGTTGTAGTCTAGCATTTGCAGTCTAGTATTTGTGATACTGCCGATGGCAGTAATTGTGCGATTGTAAACTGTGTGATTCTAAGAGCGAATGTGCAATAAATTCGCTATATCAAATAAGGCGTGAAGTTACTTGTCGTGTGACATATACCCAACACGTGACAATATGTTAAAGTAGACATTTAGTCTGGATATCTGAATTGTTATGACTGGGATACCTACTGAATGACCGAGGAATCTGGGTTTGATTATCTCAACTGTGTTCAGACCGATTCTGGAGCCCACCCAGATTCCCGTCTGCATACCAGGGTCACCATAATGGAGAGTGAAGTTGCCGGAGCCTGAACCTGACAATTTACCTCCATACACTGCCTACCTTAAGAAAGAGTGACTCTACACCTCCATTTCCCCTCATGTCTTTATGACGTCGCACTTACTTAAGAGCAAGGGAAACTTTGAATTTGCCTTTAGGAGAAAGGCTCTTTGGAGCCTGAACCTTTTCAGGTATGTGAGTTGGTTGCTAGGAGACCACCTCTTAAGTGGCACAGATTGTATCGGGAAGCTGTTATTTCTGTTTGGAGGGAAGAGCACAAGAGACGATATAGCTTATATGTTGGAGACGTACGTTTAATGTAAAGTGGTTTGAAGTAAACAGAGAGAAGCTTAACACATGTTCTCTTCTCACATTCTACATGTCACAAGCGCTAACATGTTTTGCATTCGACTGAAATGCTTCACTTTGAGAGTGTTGTAACAGCTTGGACCATTAAACAGTATTGGCACGACTGCACAAACTGGCTCTCCCACTTTCCTCTCTTCGACAAGACTGAATACGTAAGGCTTCACTGAAAAGTACAAGTTCAGAAATGTAAACAGCTCGACGTGAGATATAAGACCCTCATGGCAATGACTGTAAACGGTACAAATATCTGGGCTGAGACGCTGTTCAGTCTGGTAGAGCTTTGCCAACGTTTCTAATTGTCGTTTTGACTCTTTTCAAAGGTTGAAGAATACGCCAAGAAGGGATGAAAGCGAACATTAAGTACAGTAGCCATCAACCCTGGAAATGGATGTAATATGGTCTCCAAAAATGTCAGTATCTCCTACCGGACTACACGGCATAACATCCAAAATTTTGTACTGTTAGACACGGGGTTTTGATTGGTGAATACATTTAGTGACCACTTACAGGTGGTAACTACAAATAACTATAATATTATCGCCAATTCCGCAATTTACAGTTCGCTAGAGCAAACAATCTAGTGTTCAGTCTGTTACTAGACGTTTCCTGGTAGCGGCTCCAACAACGGTTGTTGCTCTGCGTGTCTCAAGTCCTCTCTTCACAGGCTCCCGTACAGAACTGCCTCACAACTCAAGTCAAAGTCACATTGCGGCTGACGGTCGGTCAGTCAGTCAGTAAGTCTTGGTATCGGGCCCCAGATATTTATTACTATTTGACAGTTACGCTCTTGTTTTGGGGGAGCGTCATCTCTGGCGAGAAGACGGGTCTGTCTTTTGTATATGCTGCTGGCCCTTGCGAGCGCAGTCTTTCTCGGGACCAAGTCCCTTAGGATTTGCGACCATATATTGCTGTCTCAGATCTGAGACTTCCCTTTTCGTCGCCTCTTACGACTGGCAGGGTCACGGTGGAGGCATTCGACCCCGCCTCCACGCGGGTTGCTTTCCTCACAACTGACTTTATCCCTTGCTTATATCATCTCGGCACGGATCACGTAGTAACTCCCTGTTTATAAACAGCAACTCCATTGTTGCCTGTGTATTCGTTGCCGCGGGAATGTGTTTACGGAGCCGTTGCCAGGAACGATCGTTGTTTACAGAATCGCAGCTTAGTGACGGGTCTGTCGCTAACTCACAGGCGGGAAGTATACGCCATTACTGATCTAATCTCTGTAAAATTTAGAGTTACTTTAAGACAGGCGGTTAGCGGCCTCCGTAGTCTAGAGGTAACGTTCCCACCTCATGACTCATAGTACGCGGGTTCAAATATCCGGCGGAGGTCGTCGAATTTTTAAGGGCGGAAAAATTCAGGGAACAAGTCCTCCGGGAGGGACTTTAAGCCGTGGGTCCCGTGTCGTAGCTTTACGGCACGTAAAAGAACCTCATATTTCCAAAGGTGGTCACTGAGCCAAATTACGGACGTTTCCCGCCCAACAGCAGTCTCTAATACCTCTGGTAGATGGGGGAAGCATTATAGATACCGATAAGCCAGTAGAGCCGGTCTCGCTGGCTGGGCGGGACTGATGGCAAGCACCAGTACCGGTAGGATATAGAGACCTGTAGAAATCATAGAGGGAAGCACAATGGACCAATAGAGGTCTAAGTGCATGGGGAAACCCACCCTCTCCAATAACTTAGTAACTAAGACTGGCGGTTACCGCTAATCAGTTGGTTTTGGCGAAAAGCCCCTTGAGACTCACAGCCAGTAATCTTTTCCAACTGAACATTTGCGGTTTTAGCCATTATGTAACATCCTCACTGACGAGAAGATGGCTCTGTCGTTTACAACTGCCGCTGGTCCTCGCCAGCGCAGTCATTTTTAGGTCCGAGTCCCACGGGAATCATTACCATATACTGTCTCAGATTCGAGACTCCCAAAACCTGGAGGGACAAGTCCCCGTATTTGTACATCTCCCAGGAACAGGGTGGTCCGGTTATACACCAGACACTGCGTTCCCTTGTCCAGTTGGTCCTTGTCAAATAACCCAGCCCAGGACCGCACAGAAAACATCATGAAATATATTGTTGCGTGTTGATTCGTTGCTGCGGAAACGTGTTCACCGCAACGTTTCCTAGCACTAGCCGGATATATTATTTCCATTATTCTGGCTTTCAGCCGTCATGTCACGGTAGTGTTAGTAATAATCACTCTGTGAAAACTTCGAATCTCACAAAATTATAACGATTTGATAAATGCTAGTAAACCTCACCTTCTATATTCTATGGCCTTTGGAGTCGTAAAAAAGGACAAAGAGTTTAGTTGTGACTCTGGCTTTTGGTAATGTTGATCATGATTTTCTTCTTTTGTTTCAAGCACGGAATATATATGTATGATAGGCATCAGGATTTGTGTACTTCTAAAAGCGCTGGAACTAAAGATAATGTGTCGTTATGTTGGTGTCACTGGTACCAACAAACACTGGCTGGCCACAGTCCATTAACGGCTGCTACCGATGTTATCAAAACAAGTGTTGTACAGGGACAACACGGCCGAAATTTCGTCTAAGTACTGTGCTCTAATTACAGGCCAATGCGTAATGGACGCGGGTAAAATGTACAATGTCATAATTAGCAGGTCACTTACAATACATATCAACTGTCATATATTATTCATAAAGCGGAAGAATGCTAACGTATAAACACTGTCTACGTACTGATCGTCTGAAACGTATCTGAATTTGCGTCATCAAATAATGACGTAGATACTTAGGTAATCGTTAGAAAATCACTACAGAACGGTGCAACGGTAATGCTCTCGGTACCCACTGTTCGAATCGTGGCCTGGACACTGGCAATCCTGAATTTTGTCGCGGTTTTCCTCAGGCCCATACGGAAAATGACACAAGTGTTCCTCGAATAAGCCACAACCGCTTCCTCTGAAATCATAATTCGATGTTATATAGTACAGCTACTCATAGCTTCGTAAAATAACCCTCAGCCACTAAAATAAAATTAGTAAATTATATTTTGAACATTAGAAATGAACCAGAATTGCCACACCGGATATCCAGACGAACAGCAATCCACACCGTTGCGTACTCAAGGTACAACGTACCCTCACAGACGAGGTAGACAGTCTACTGCTCACAATCCTGGCACTAAATACGTATAACTAGGAATGCGTGTAAAATATGGGCGCAAAAGGGGCTTATAATCTCCGAAATCGAGGCTAAAAAAGTAAACTTATCCCTGTACTTAATTAATTAACAACCACAGCATGATGGCGTATGGGTCAGTGGAGGTATAGCTCTAAGCATTTTTAAACTGGGCACTAGATTGAAATGAATTGTCAATTTCATGTTGCCGGCCGTTTTATTCCCGGGGAAAAAGAGGATAGGAAGATGGGTGTGCGCTGACATCTCTTGCCCTAGCCGGGAATCGAAGCTCGATTTACAAATTTATCAAAAATTTATATAAATTAATTTCGTTCTATTCGATTCACAAAGAATGTTCCCGTATCTGGCTTCATTTTCTTCCGCTCTAGCGTACAAAGGGAAACACAAACGCAGTTCTTCTGTAACCAATATATGAAATTAACGTAAATTCTTCATCACATGAAAGGGAGAAATGGGGTTTATTTTCCACTGGATAACCTAGAAGACCTGGATTTGTAAGGAGAAACGTACTGATATGTAGCCTGGATTCATCTGGATCAGAATAGGGATCGGTGGTAGAGTTTTGTGAGTACAACAATAAAGTTCTCTGTTGAACGAAAGACGGGGTTTTCTTGAACATCTGAAAAACTATCAATACTTCAGGAACGACCAAGCCGTCTGGAGATGGTGGGTTGGTTAGTTAGTTAGTTAGTTATATAGTAAAAACTTCGGTCCTAATTCGCTGTATTTTCGGAGTATCCAGTATCAGAACTCCTTATAGAAAATAGGATAAATCTATATAAATAATTATATAAATAAATACTTCAAATCCTTGACACGAACAAATCAACTACTTTTATATTAAAATATTCAATTTATTTGAAAACAGTTAAAATCTGTCGATCTGAATTAGTGTCGTCCATAATTTAGAGCGTTAGGGGGAGAAATCACAGTTCTCTTATTGCGTGTCCGATATTTAAATGAACGTACTGTCTTTTTGTTCAATGATAGCATTTTTCTTTCATTTTTAACACTTTTTGCTGACAACATTGATAGCGTAGTCGGTATAGCGACCGTCTACGAGCTGGGTGAACAAGGGGTCGGAGTGCGAGGCCCAATAGGGTCAAGAATTTTCACTTCTCCAATCGTCCAGACCGGCTCTGGGGTTCATCCAACCTCGTATACAATAGGTACCGGAGGTTCTTTCCCGGGGGTAAAGCGACTGGGGCGTGAAGCTGACCACTCACCTCCAACTAGTGCCGAGTTCAAGAAAATGTTGATCTGTATATCCACTTTCCCATATGCCATCATGGCGTAGTGCTTAATTAGTTAAGCACAAATATAACTTTACCTTTACTAACAAAACTGATCAATCTGTAACCAATTTGCTTTTTACACAGTTCAGTGTCATTTCAATGCAACCCGAAAATTGATATAAAACAAATAACCACAATTCACTGACATGTCAATTTAGAAATACACGCTTCTTTTCACTGGCCTAATGACGGAAACAGCAATGGGTATTTCAGTCTGATGTGGTACTTTTAACTTGTGCCAATTAATTACTGCACTGGACGTCAAGTAATATATAATTCGTTTATTGTCTTGACTCGCAAGTCTATTGCTCCCTCGTGGTTCATTATTCTCCAATATTTCCTTTTAAAATAATAACGAAATTCATTCATATCTCAGCCTTCTTTCAGCCCTCCTACGTCCACTACTTTGTGCCGGATCCCTGTGGACTCCGTTGCCTGTACACTGTGCTTCCACTTCCTGCTATAATGCGCTGTACGTGAGCACAGAACTCTATGACCACAAAATGACATAATACGACCACAGTTGTTGGAGACTCGTACCAATAACGAGACATAGAATTTGTGTAGGGAACGAAGTTACATCTGAAATGGGAATTATAACACGGTCTCTCATTGTAACAGAGACATTGTGCTAACTATATAACATATTAACACATCACTTCTGTTAATCTCATACGTCGATGGCCAATTCATGGCTCATCGTCTCTACGTACACAGTAACCACGAGCGAAAGCAATGCAGATAAGTTGCAACCAGGAACGTGACAAGTATAACTTCTGAGAACGAAGCAAAGGGATGACTTCCTGTTTCTGACTTAGTTAACAACGTAAATGTAAAGTTAAAGCTGTCCCTGTGACAGGCCGTGAAGGCTCATGGGGTTGTGAGACGTTAAGGGTCTCACATTTTCTATAGAATCGGCTCACATATGGCGGTGAGGTTGTCATCTTTATGCGCCGGCCGCCATTACCTACGAGGTATCTTCCTGGTACTCATTCTGTTAAGAGGCTGAGTCGACCCCAGGGCCATAGTGCGGCTGGAAGGATTAGGTCAATTTAAACAATTCAATTACCTCATTTGAAATCGAACTCGCGACCTTCCGGCTTGTAGCACCGCGTGCCCCTTAAAAGCGTCATAAGCGACACTATATAGCAGAGAACGGCAGGCTGGTTAAGGAATAATTCGAAAGGATCTAGGAGGAAGTGGTTGTGGCCTAATCTTAACAATATTCCGGAATTTGTCCAGACTGACAAAAACCACAATAGTCATCAGTCAGAATATCCGGTGTCCTAGCCGAGATTCGAACCGAGCACTTTCCGAATACGAGTTCAGAGAACCATCGTTACGCCAACCAGCTCAGGGAAGATTAATTAAGATTCAGTTGGGGCACGCGGTAGCGTAGTTCGTTGAGGCACTATGCTACAAGCCGGAAGGTCGTTGGGACTTTTCAATTGACAATCCTTTCAGCTGCATTGTGGCCCTGGGGCCGACTAATGCTCTAAGAGAAATGAGAACCACAAAATTTCCTGGGGGTAAATGAGGTCGGCGCGTATGACTGACCTCACAGTCATCTGTGAGCCGACTGTCTAATAAATGTGGCAGCCCTGACGTCTCACAAGCCTATGGGCCTCCACAGACTGTTACAGGAATAGCTTTATAATATTAAAATTTAATACTGTGATATGCATACCCAATACATATTTCTGATATAATTGTTCGCTCTCCAACGACTCCCCTCGTTCTATCTGAATATATTCAGAATACGCAACTCTGAATGGTTTTCATAAACCACTCCATTCATAGCAGTTATCAGTCAACTGTTCGCCACGATCACGTGTCACCTCAGCTCCGCAGTAAAATACGTTAGAGCGACTGATTGACATCACCCAAATTTGTTTATGTTAAGTCTATAAACCAATATATGGAACAGAATCCAGTAACAAGTTCAGGCTGAAAAATTAAGTGAATGAGGTAAAAACGATATTCTTTCTGAGAAATTCATTGCCTTGCAGAAAGATACAAATATAAAGAAAAGTAAAGTAATGTAATAAAAATAAGCAGCTCAAGTATACCGCACAGTACATGCACGCTGCAACAAAATTCTGTATCCACAAATAAATCAAATTAAACATAAGATTAATATTAAAGAATAGACTGTCAAACATAATGACGTTACATATTTCAATTCCGGCCAGGGAACAGCGAAGAAGATGAGATTTATTACATGAAGATTTATAATCATCCAATTCAATTCTTTATTTACTTATGTGCTGAGCTCAGCGGTCAGTGACCAATAACAGCTTCAGTAGGGAGTACAGCAACAGCAATAACACAACACAGAACAAAATAAACACCCCCAAAAAGGAACAAAGAAAACTGATCAGTTAAGGCTCATAGTTAAAATGCAAGTTTCTAAAAAAAATATATTTAGATTTACAAAATACATTTGCAGCAGAAAGACATCGAGCTGAAGGACAGTGCTTGGAGAAGCAACAGAACATGGCAGAGTTATGTATGTTCCGAACAGGAACATGAATGCCGAAAATAAATAAACAGTAATATTAATCATAAAGACAGTAAAGTTGTCCCTGTGCTTAACCAATTAAGCACTACGTCATGAAGGCGTATGGGGGAGTGGATGTATAGATCCATATCCTCTTGATCTCGGCACTAGCTGGAGGTGTATGGTTAGCTTCACGTTCCGGTCGCTTTATCCCGGGGGAAAGAGCTCCCGGTACACATTGAATAGAGGGCTCGGCGGGCTCCAGAACGTGTCTGGATGACATGGATAACATTCTTGCCCCTACCGGGACTCGAACTGGCCCCTCGTTAGTCCAGCCCGTAGCCAGTTACTATACCGATGGCGCAACCCCGGCTCTCATATTCAGTTTAATTATTTATTAAATATGTGCTGAGTCAACAGCTTCAAGGCCAATTACAGACACAGCACAGTCTAGATACATTATGGACAAACACAAATTCAAAAGTCAAAGAAAAATTACAGGAAAGCACTGGAGGAAGAACACATTAAAGCAGAGAAGTAAATAAACAAATGAAGTAATAATAATGATAATAATTTCATTAACACAAATTTAAGCTAATTATTGAGAACTGAGAAATGTAACGTATAAATATTTAGAAAGAATAATAATAATTCAATTCAATTCTTATTTATTTACGTGCAAACTTAAAAGCTCAGAAGCCAATTACAAGTTAGCATGAGAACGCAGAAGTACACAAAAATAACTAACTAACAAAATATAAAATAAGGCAGGCTATATAAGAGTAATAAATTAATGATAATTCCGTGAAAAATTAAAGTTATCATTAATCGATGAGAAAAGTAAGATAAGTATATTTCCAGTAGTTATGCCATTAAGTGGCGAGAAAGGACTACACGCGTACATACAGACATAAAGTTAATAATAATAACTCAATTAATTCTTACTTATTTGTGTGATAATTCAACATCCAAATAATAACAATTATATCATGTTACAAAAGTGATTGAGGAGAATGTTCCTGGCTCCGAATACGTCAACGTACCTGCAAACAACATTAGCAGCTGCTGCACATCTATTAGAGAGACAACTAATAATAATAAGTAATCCGCCTCACATATTTTGTGCGAAAACGTAAGTTAGAGACCGTTGCAGTGATATGACAGTTTTTAAGCTTTTGACACTCGAGGGATATGAAGGAATTGTATGGAAAGTATGAGAACGAGGAACCATCACGAGCTGTAAGTATGGATGCAGCACATTCTGTATCACTCCTGAAGAAAAACCTGGTCCCCGACATTGAATACACTCGTAGCACTGTCTTGTATTTCATATACAAAATTCAAATGGGACATGTAGACGATGTAGACTATATACAGTTCCGTATTGAATGCCCTTCTCTACGCAATAAATCACAAAAATAAGGAGGGAAATTCATTCAGCTTGAATAGTTGCTTGTGGTTTACTGCACCGTCAGGTAGGCCGTGAAAGTGCGCCACGATGTAAAACGCAATAATGCAGTTGCACAAGGCATTCTTTCCTGACGATTGTGCGGAAGGACTGGAGGTGACGAGACCGGGAGCCATTAAATCCATGTACTATGCCTTTAGTGATTGTGATCACGAAAGAAACATGTTCAAAAATACATAAAGAAAGTTCAAATATTCAAGAAGAAAACTAATAATTCTGTAGCAATATTATTACATGTCAAAACTACTGAAAGAGGCGCGTTGCCTATAAATTACTTTCTCTGTGTCCAGGACCGCTTTATCCAATGGGTAAAGTAGGCAGTTCAGACAGCAGCCCAAAGAATTTTATGCTGCTGGTTTTCAGGGGCTTGTGAAACGATGGGACAAGCGCCTCGATGTACAGGAAGATTATGTTGAGAAATAAAAGCATTTTTCAAATCAGTACTCTCATTTGTTTAAGTTCTATATCCATTTGTAACTTATTTATTGACTTACCTACGTACATTCTGTGACCAATATACTTTTTCCATAAGTATTATAGTTTTCGCGATAGTCAAACATAAGTTTGTAAACTCGTCAGAGTTATGACACTTTGCGTAACTTCTACGTAATTTGTGTAATCGAAATGCATAATCAATTCCTGCTGATTGCTTCAATTTACGTAACAGCCATTCATTCAGCTGTGTCAGAAGCAAAAGCGAAAATGGCAATTATTAATAAAAGTCCCACACATGGTGATCCCTCGATATAAAGCCGCAGTACCATATTGCAAGTGAAACTGATATTCATCTGATTTGAAATCCCTGTTATTACGTATACAATATTTACGTGTGCTGATCACAGTGGCCGCGCGGTCTAAAGCATGTGCTGTCTTCGCTCGCTCGAACACTGGGATCGTGGATTCGAATCCCACTCGAGGTGTTTATTCTGTTTGTGCTGTCCTGTGTGTAGGTAGCGGCTCTGCGACGGGTTGGCCACTCGTCCAAGAATTCTACCGTCTGTGTAAAAATGATTACGAAACAGGAGACGAGGCCAGGGCCCAAAAAAGAGCTGCAGAGCCATTGATGAATGAATGGAAATACGTCTATGAAATTTAAGGCACATTTCAGACTGTGATGGGGCAAGTAAAATGCGTAGGGATTAATTGATAACGTTTCAGGACTTCGTCCACCGTCCTGCATTCTGAAGACCAACTTAGCCGCCATCTGAGTCGACTCTCTAGAAAATGTGGGAGCCTCGACGTCTCATAATCGAACAGGCCTCCACGGCCAGTTACAGGGATAGCTTTACCTATTAACCTCAATCACTCAATCGTCCAGAGACTGATGTTAACTCTTTCTAAAGGATCCAATACGTTAGGTGTCTCCCAGCCCCTCACCTGATGACAGAAACATATTCAGTTTCCGAAACGTTGTGTTCTTTAGAATACCGGACGATGGACAAAGTTCAGAAACCAAGCAATCCCGAGTGTATACACCACTGTCAGAACCTTTTACAAACTACAGGTGAAGGGGTGGTCGTTAAATGTTGTTGTTTTGAAGAAAATCATCCCAGAGATAGAGAAATCTGAGGCCTGCGCCCTATTTATACCGGAATACAGACTCTGCCCTCTATATCCACAAACTATAGCAAGGAATGTTGAGTGCTGCAGTTGTGAGAAGTGAGCAGCTGGTAGCTGAGCCCGGAAACAGTTCAGGAATCCAGAGGAAGAGGAGCGTCCGCTGTTGGAAGCCGTTTCCAAGAAAAGGGTAGTGAAGACTACGATGACTTTGTGTGTGCTGTAGTTACAGTGATTTTAAGAGTGTGTAACTCAGCGATACTGTCGTAATTATTTGCGGTTACGATTATAAATGTCCAATAAATCCGATTACCAGTCCAAACCCCATTTATCACATGAGAATATGTAATCATATGAGGGGAACGATCAAATTCGCGATATAACAAACGCCTATTGCATCTGAATACTAATAGGACATGGAATGACATACCTAGCTGACTGACTGACTACTTAATTGCATGGAACCAAATATTTCTTGTAACATTAACAGTCGTTCGGCAGCTCAAGGAATTCTTAGGCTTTGGCAGAACCAGATGATTCATTATCACGTTGACTGGACTCTATACTCAGCCGGATGAAACCAATCAATATTGTCCTAGCACCTACCGGTAGAATTACTGGGGTTTTGGACTTTATCCATTGTCCGAAATTTTATGTAATAGAGGGCACGACGTTTCGGAAACTGGATTTTTATCCGTCTTCAGGCGAGAAAGGACATCTTAAGAAGGATAAAAATCCAGTTTCCGAAACGTCGTGTCCTCTATTACCTAAAATTTCGGACGATGGAAAAAGTCCAAAATCACAGTAATTCTGTGTGTCATCCACCATCGTCAGAACTCTTTAGAATCTCCTTCGTACCTACGGGTAGGTTTCCCATGACTTTTCCTTTACCACTATACTTACCGACGTAGCATGTCATTCGGTGGGAGAGATAAACACATTGAAATATGAATGGATTTGACATAAAGTCCTTGTCTTTTTGTATGCAGAGAGTTGTTTCTCGCTCGAGACAGACCACTTCGTTCGCACCGTCGGAATTCCTGCCCGATATTTAGGTCTCACAATCAAGTAAGAGTATGGGGAAGAAGCGTAGTGCTGTCCAATGGGACACTTACACATGGGGCCATAGTCGCTGCCGGTTGGATAGCACCCAGCTCCACTCTCGCTCTCCGTACTGCTCGTATAAGAAGATATACAGATCAAAGTCGAAGTCATGTTACGATCGACGGTTAGTAGGTCAGCCAGTCAGTCGGTCGGTTTTGGTTGGGGCTCATGAACAGGCTTCTGTAGCTGTCGGAAAGTTACGGTTTAACTTACAGATTGAATAACATCATCATAATTTGAACCCTGGACTCCCAGACAGGAAACACTTGGCAGTAACTTTCGTAAAAGACATGTATAAGATTATTATTCGTATTTCGGAGATATTTGGTTAGAATATTGACCAGGATGTCGATTAATCTGAGGTTTTTTAATGACCTTTCTGAATCAATTCATGAAAATATCCTGGTACTACCTCTATTATGCCGATCACAGTGGCCGCGCTCGCTTGCTCTAAAGCTGTGATTGTGGGTTCGAATCCCACTAAATGCATGGATGTCTATGTGTGGGTTTATTCAATGTTTGTGTTGTTCTGTGTGTAGGTAGCGACCCTGCGACGGGATGATCATTCGCCCAAGGACCCCAAGGAGTCCTACTATCTGCGCAAAGAAGATTACGGAACTGAAGGAGAGGCCAGGGCTCAACAAATGACTCTAGAGCCACTGTTTGATGACTGAATGAATGAATGAATGAATGAATGAATGTGTGAATGAATGTGTGAATGAAAGTACCTCCATTACGCCATGATTGTTTCCTTCCAAATCTTTTCCAGTTCTTTCGTTCATTTACCACTCTACCATCTGACGTTGTAAAGTCTTGCTACTGAAAGCGTCATAACCTCCCCCCCCCAAAAAACTCAAAGATGTTATGAATACCGTCCAGTTTTATAGTAAAAAAAAAGGAATTTTATGTTCAGTAACAGTGACATGCCTAACGAGTATGAAATAGCTTACATTTTTATTACACGAGTATATGTTCTGAACTACCGGGCATTACTCCATAAGCTTTTCAGATTGCAAGTAGCTGCCCTTATGTTGTCATGCAACTTTTACAGTGCGCCATGATTATAGAATATTTCATGTCATGAGTCTGAATTTATGAGAATAGTTTGTCATATGACAATTTAGTACTCAAACTGTTTGATGTTGATGATGACAAATACATCATGTTACGTTGAATAATAAAAGCGAGGTACATTGTCTTCAATACAAAACATTATGAATAATTTATAAAATCTAGTCTTCTATACGTACGGCTGAGTCCCAGTACAACATTCAGTCTATATGCATGTAACCTACTGCAGACCTTAGGAACATTTCTTCGGCAGATATAAGAAGGAAAATTGTGTAAGAAATGAACGCTCTGTCCCATCCCCAATGATTTTATATCAATATTCTCTTCTAGAACAATCGCTTTCTTTTATCACACCAACTACACAACTCTACTTCCTGTCACTTTTACCTAACACATTAGGAACTTCTGAATATGATTTAGCAGCAAAATGTTACAGAAAAGATCATCTGAAAGATATAAAAGTAGACAAAGGTTCTTGAGTGGTTCGGTTTTATAAAAGAAGAAAAAAAAATCCACCGTGTTAGTAGGGATAAAGTTTTTAAGGAAGACTCTCTACCATACTGCAGTTTCTCTCTATATCCGAAAAATTCTGTTCCTACCTACCTAACTAACTAACTAACTAACTAACTAACTGCATGCAGCCGAGTCCTGCCTGATAAGCCGCCAGTCACTCAGCTAGTCATTAATTTTCCTGAGTTTTATGGAACACGAACGTTCATAACGCTATTCACAAGAGCCCTACACTGATCCCTATCCTGAGCCAGATTAATCTAATCATTACCATCCCATCATATATCTCCAAGATCCATTTTAATATTGTCTACCCACCTACGCCTTGGTATTCCTATTGGTCTCTTTCCTTCTGGCTTTCCCACCAAGATCCTATATGCATTCCTCCTCTCCCCCATTCGTGCTACGTGCCCTGCCAACCTCATCCTCCTTCATTTGATCATTCTAATTAAACTTGGGGAACAGTACAAGTTATGAAGCTCCTCATTATGCAGTTCTCTCCAACCTCCTGTCACTTTATCTCTCTTCGGTGCAAATGTTCTCCTCAGCACCCTGTTCTCAAATGACTTCAGTCTATGTTATGCCGATAATATGGCTGTGGAAAAATCAATAGCTCTCTGCTGTTCAAATTAACTACTAGAAGCGTGAAAAATTCAGGTCCTACCTTAGAGAAAACGCTTTGCATTTCTGTTACTAAGACAAATATGTTAATATTGCTTAGGCAGAACATCACTGCTGATTGTGAGAAGAGACTTAATAGCGTAAAAGCAGGTGGAACTTATGGTAAACTACTGTGTTTCGCAAGGTTAAAAACCTTTATTCATAAACCCTTCAATGTCTAGAATTTTCGACGTGTCTGCTAAAAGTTTACATCGAAAAAAGGTAAAGTTGTTCCTGTGTTGACTAATTAAGCAGTACTTCATGAAGGCAAATGGGGGAGTGCATGTATAGATCCACATTTTCTTAACCTCGACACTAGCTGGAGGTGAGTCGTCAGCTTCACGCACCAGCCGCTTTACCCCCGGGGAAACTTCCCCCCGTACCCATTGGATAGGAGGCTGGGTGGGCCACATAGCCAAGCTGGACGACATGGAGAAAATCTTCACCCTACCGGGACTCGAACTCCGACCCCTCGTTTGTCCAGCCCTTAAGACAGTCTGTATACTGATTACGCTATCCCGGCTCCTATCTCTGACATCAAAACAGAAGTGAATTTAAACGTAGAATTAGAGCTAGTGAAATTTATTACTCAGTAAAGTCTTACTAGGCCCGTCACGGTAGCCGAGCGGTCTAAGGCATATACTGTCTTCGCTCGCTTGGAAACCGGGATCGTGGGTTCGAATCGCACTCAGGGCATGGATGTTTGTGTGGTCTTTCTGTGTTTGTGTACAGGTAGAGGCCTTGCGACAAGGTGATCACCTGCCCAAGGAGTCCTACCGAAATGTGCAAGATCTAGAAAAACCGAAGTGAACGGAGAAGTTCATGGAGGTAGGCCTAGGCCCACTGGGGCTGTAGTGCCAAGGAAAGAAAAAAGTCTTACTAGGGCATTGATTAACATTCTGATAGAAAACCTAACTATTTTCCTCTGTTCGCGATCCATAATTTTGCTAAACGAGCTTGCAAACTGTCACTCTGTGTACAAACATATGTGATATACTTCGGTGCCACCCACCTGCGCCACTACGCGATATTCGAAAATAAATTTATTGCAATTTATTTGCTGTACTATACAATATTGCAATGAGATTCCTAAACAAACTCTGATGAACGATACACACGAGCTCTACTACACCGTACCTGCAATTGAGATGGGAGATAACTGAGTTTAAAAGCAGCCAGTATCACCTGCTGTGGTCTAGACATCCGTAAATTTATGATAAATTGGAAGAAAGAGTCGTTATTTCAAGAGTAATATCTTCTGGGGTGTGACACCTTGAAAGTCTGTAGAAGTTATCCAACGTTTCGGAAGTATTGGCATCATCTTAGGGGTCGAATAGTAAACAAATACAACAATTAGAAAAAAAAAGGAGCAGCAAGCTCGCTCCACCTTGTAACTCGAAGTTGCACGTCCCTTCAGAACGTCCATGAATTTCTACCAGACTACACGGAATCGCATCTCAAAATAAAGTACTTTCCACAGTCGCCATTCTCAGAACCTCAAATGAAAAAGTAACGACGCCTCTACAGCTGTAATGGTTATAAAGCATCTAATGGCTTGATGGTTATGAACTTGCAATGGTACCAATATAAGCAGTCGAGGCCTATTTCATTCTCTTCCCCGGCTTGGTGACAAGGGAAAACACAAAAAATGTAATTGAGATGAATAAAGATAATGATGTGATTGATATTTCTGCTTCTGCTTCTTCTTCTTCTTCTTCTGTTATTCCCACTTGCAGTATAGGGCAACCGTGAAACGCTTCGTTTCACTTCAGTTTCTTAATATTAGACAGTCGATAGGACCCCCTGGAAGGGGATCAGTTCATCGCAAGGCCGCTACCTAACACAAACACAGAATAAACACAAGCATACATTCATGCCTTGAGTGGGATTCGAACCCACGACACCAGTGTTCCAGCGGACGAAGACATTTCATGATTTAGACCGTGCGGCCGTTCTGATCGGTGACTGAGATTAGTATTACATTATATCTCTTTCGTACGTTTCAATGGTCATTACCACACATAGACGCACATGTTCATATAATGACAGTTCATCAACTACATAGATTATATGAGTCGACTGAAGGGTGAGTATGAGAAACTGAATTCAGTGCCTATGCCATACAAACTTCAAAATGTTGTGGCAGTTTACACAGATACAGAAATAATTCTATGGAAATTTTGAAATGTCATTGTAGCTGCAGGGTAAAGAATGATGTTATCGGCTGTAATTAAAGTTCGGAAATCACAATATGATTGATTTTCGTATGTTTATTTACAATACAGCTGTTTTCCGTGTTGTCCAGTTATTACAATTCGTTATTTTGAAATTTGAAATATCCCCATACTTTTAATTTCCTCTTCTGATTTAATTGCTCGTTGATTACAGCAGGATACCATTGAAATGCAACCCGTCATGGTATCGTGTAAATGTTGCGTATCTAAACATGATACAGTTTTGTCAGCATCGCAGAGTACAATATGTGTTCAGTTCCTATACACAAAGAGCCCTTCGGAAATTGTATTTGGAGAAGTCTTCCGTAAACAAGCACAAAAAATATAGGCTACATACTACAAAGTTTCATTATTTATGATGCGATTGTTCACATCAACAATGTTTCGTCACCAATTCTGCATTTATTTGTTTACTTACGGAGTATTTTGTCACGTTTTGAATACCCTGAATTGTACAGAACTATTAGGTTTTTTTTGGACTTTATCCATCATCTGGTATATACGAGTATAAGACAAGAAACCACAACGTTTTGGAGACTGGATCTGTCTCCGTCCCCATCCACCTGAGGACGGAGACAGATCCAGTCTCCGAAACGTTGTGGGTGGACGGACGGACGGACGGACGGACGGACGGACGGACGGACAGACAGACAGACAGACAGACAGATAGATAGATAGATAGATAGATAGATAGATAGATAGATAGATAGATAGATAGATAGATAAAGTCCAAAATAAGCCTAATAGTTCTGTACAGCTTACACCATCGTCGGAATCCTTTCAAGACTGCCCTGAATTGTGTAGTGTTGAATTTTAGAGACTTAGTGAACGATGAATTCCGAAGGTCCTGAAAGAAAGTTGCCGTGGCCTATTTCAATGCATTATGCCTACATCCATCTGGAGGAAATGAGAAAAACGACGAGATCTCTCGGCCAGCTTCGTCTATGTCCCTGTTGAGATTCGAACCAAACACCTCTCGAGTACAAGCGAAAGCGTTACTCCTTAAACCACCTAGCTCCACATTATACATAAGTCTAGAATCACTCACCAGAAAAATTGTAAATAAAGCATCTAATTTTAAAAGAAATAATTTGCCTTGCTTAAATCGTAGGAAGTACGTATGTCCTTGTATCTAAGGATTAGACCATGAAGGCGTAGAGGGGAACTGAAGTAAATCTCCATGTTTTCTTAATCTCGGCCCTAGATGGAGTAGACCGTTAATTTCGCCTTCCGTTTACTTTACTACTGGGGAAAGTTACATCTCATGTCCGCTAGTTAAGAGGCTGGGTGAGCCCAGAGTTGGACGAGGTCGCGAGAAGAAAAAGTGATGGCTTTGCGCGAAACGAAAGCCGGTCGTCGATTGTGAGCCGGTCTTACCGACAGCTCAGTCGGTATAAGACCATAAAAAAGATCATATTTCTCAACATATAGTGTCTAATTATTAGTAAACAGTAAATTGTGAAGGGTGATGAAAGAGACAGCCATGGACTAATTTAGGCTATTCTGGAATTTGGCTGGCCATATTGAGGAAAACCATGAAAGACCACAATAAGGAAACAATAACTTAGTGCCGGTAACAGACCTCGGGTCGTGTCAGATATGAAACAGGAACGCTGTCGATTCGGCCACGACATTTCAAGTGTCAATTTAAACCGAGTTTAAGAATAAATACAAAACTGAAAAGATTATGCAACATGACACGTGATGGTTACAACAGTAAAGATAAAGTGAAAATTATCCTTGGGCTTAATCAACTAAATACAATTCCATGAAGGCGTATGGGGGATGGTAAGCATAGCTCCTCTAGATAGTGGGGAGCAATCAGCTTAAAGGCCTTGTAGGTTTACTTCCAGGGGAACAGGCAGGTGCGTGGGTCCCAGAGTCGGCCTAGAAGTTATGGAGAGATCTCATGCTCCTTGAAGGTTATAGTTATGTTGATTGATTGAGATTCTTCTGGAGATACTGAAGAAAAACAAGATTTTAATCAGAAGATTCAGTAACCAAACAAAAAAAAACACCGTAGCTTTAGTCCGCAAGCAAACTATATCGACCGAACGACCGCCGCTTGTCGGCGAACTCTGTGCCAACTTTAGCGGAAAGAGGGTGTCACGTGGTCAACGTAACGAATCCCCATGGCCGTTAATCTCGGTTTTCTAGACCGATGCCGATACTTCGCCATTCAAGTAGCTCCTCAACTGTCCTCACGATGCTGAATGGACCACGTTCCAGACCCACTTCTTCTCAGAAAATCTGGGAGCGCTGGGAATTGAAGCCGGGAACTCTGACCACTAGACCACAGAGGCGGCCTTCAGTAGCCAAGTCGAAATGTAAAATCTCTTGCATCCCTAACATCAGTCAGGCATATTATAACTTCTACACCCGGCGAGACATAGCCTATTTACGAGCACAGTTCTTTTATGTTACGTCACCATATCTCTGGCGTTTATCCGTAATGAATGCGCATAAAAACTGAAAAGTAGACTGCTTTTTTATCGTCCAATCACTTGTTATTTTGACTGAGCTAATAAAAAACATTTTTAAAGATACGGCACTTATATACCAGCTCAATGCACGTTATGCTGAATAATGAAGAAAAGCATTTATGTAAATAATATAACCGTAATATATTGTCTTTATGAAATAAATGAATCTTAATAACATGCCTTTAAAATAAAAAAGTTAATCTTATATATATGAAGCACTGCGTACAGCTGTTCTTTAAACACTGAAATAATAATGAACGAGAATAATATGAAATATATTTCGTATATTTCAATATTAAAACTTCAGTCGTAAACCGTGAAGTGGAGGAGACCACTTAAGAGACCTAGGAGTAGAAGGCAAAATAACTAAACAATTCTTAAAGCTACAGAATATAAGGCTATGTATAGACCAGTTCAGTGGTGGACAAAAGTGAACGAGGTAATTAATCTTCGGGTTTTATAAAATGGGATAAATTATTTGACTAGATGAGCAACTACTATATTCTCAATAAGGTCTCTTCTCAATTGGCTTATTTCTTTCATTACATAATTTCGTAAATAATAAATATAACATATAGGTACAGTTATGCCTGGACTTAATTAATTAAGAACCACGCCATAAAGATATATGGAGGAGCGGAGGTACAGCACCGCCATTCTTAACCTCGGCACTAGTTACAGGCGAGTGATCAGCTACACGCCTCTGTCGCTTTATCCCCAGAAAAACAACCCCCGGCAACCACTGTACAGGAGACTGGGTGGGCCCCATTGCTGATCTGGCCGTTACTGCAGAAGAGAAAATCTTCTTTCCCGTACCAGAAACCAAACCCGTAGCTTAGTCGCTATACCGCCTGAACGATCTCTCTCTCTCTCTCTCTCTGTCTATGGCTCTATAGTCCTTTGGACCTTGGCCGATTTTCAGTTTCTAAATCCTATACAAAGTCTGTAGGACTCCTTGGATGGGGAATCAGCCCGTCGCAAGGCTGCTACCTACACAAAGAACAACACAAAAGAGAAAAAACGCAGACATCCATACCTTGAGTGGTATTCGAAACCACGATCCCAGCGTTCGAGCGGGTGAAGACAGTTCATGCCTCAGGCAGCCCGGCCGCTGTGATCGGCCCGACTGAACTATACGAGTTCTAAATACTATGTATTATGTTTTTAAAAATACAATTATAAGAGAATTACGTGCATCTTCTGGGATGACACGTCCTCGAGTTCTTAAGAGCTTTCAATAATGGTTAGTGTATTACTAAAATGTATACAATTGCAAAATGTCACTTCAGAAAAAGTTACTTTCTTTAAGTATGGTGGGATTGCGGTTGTTTGACAAACTGAACGGTTGGGCGTAAGCTAAAAACGGTTGAGAATCACTCTCTCCGTAATCAGCACAAATACTCCTAACCATTTTAAACGTTAAGAGCGTAAGCAAATTCTTTGGTTGCGGCTTTCCAGAAAGGAATACTAGGAGCGAGCATGCTTGAGGATATGCAACATCAGACGCGCATGCGTATCTGCCACACTGCGTAACTTCCAGTTCTCTTTGCTCTGTTACGTCATTCCCTCTGTGCGAGTATACAACATCTGTTAAACAGGTTACGGTTCTCACACGACAAAACCGAACACCACACACCAGACACGGTGGCATTGGCAAGGAAAGCGGGATAGAGTAGTACGAATAATTTTAATTAGCATATACATAGAATGCAAATAAAGTAACGACATATGGAGCTTGCGTATCATTTATGGATCGCATTCTATTCGCATACATTAGGGGCGTGTATATGCAGACCGCTAAACCATAAAGGCCGTTGAAAAAAGAAATAATCCTAAGAACACTGTTAATTTCTAACTATAACAAATATAAATTTAATCACATTTACGATATCTGAGAGATTTATTGCGCATTATGTTGATTATATGCCGGTCACGGTAGCCGAGCGGTCTAAGGCATGCACTGTCTTCGCTCGCTCAGAAGCCGGGATCGTGGGTTCGAATTCCACTCAGGGCATGGATGTTTGTGTGCGTTTTTCTGTGTTTGTCTACAGGTAGAGGTCTTGCGACGAGCTGATCACCCGCCCAAGGAGTCCTACCGAATATGTAAGATCTATAAAAACCGAAGTGAAAGGAGTTCATGGAGGTAGGCCTAGGCCCTCTGGGGCTGTAGTGCCAAGGAAAAAAAATGTTGATTATATGCGGCATTATAAACCCATAGCGAAAACGAACAAACGTCAAGCATTCAAAATAATAGCAAACATCCAACACAAACAATATAAAAGGAAGACTGACAAAAGAAAGCTGCTACATACATAATACGTAGGTATCCAATAAGTATTTGCAGCTTCTGTACCTAAAATATAAACAACTCTAAAAAACAATACCTTAGTGCACCAAGAATACCTGAGTCAATAACAGAAAGTAAAGAACAGACAGAAATTCAAAGCAACATCATCATAATGATCATTGGCAAAACAGCCCTTCTTCAGCGACAGCCTTCCTCAGAAGATTCCGCCAGATTCCATTCGGCTTTCACTTCTTCTGATTCCGCAGAAATAATTTCTTTGCAGAGCAAGGTCGTCAGCGTTGCGTTCAAACGCCAACCTGGAGGACCAGGCACCTGTATTTATCTCTCAGTGACACGGTGGCCAGTCTAGAAAACCGAGATTAACGGCCGTGGGGATTCGTTGCGCTGACCACGCGACATCCTCTATCCGCTAAAGTTGACATTAACTTCGCCCGACAAGCGATGGTCGCTCGGTCGGTATAGTTCGTTTGCGGACTAAAGCCAAGGAGTTTGTAGTGACAGAGCGGCCCTTTTCGTCACCTTCTACGACTACAGTGGTGGTATTCCAACTCGCCTCCAAACGAAGATCCAATGAGGCAACTTGTAACAATGATCCAAGAAACAACCAACATGAAATCATAAATGCAGAACACACGTCTTACTCCGCTTTAGTTTCCACTCGAAATATTTTAACAAATGTCAAATTTCCACAGAACCACATTATCAATGTTAGGAATGTCATGTGAACATTGACCAATTTATATAAAAAAAAACAGGTAACTGGAAATCGAATGTAGTAGAACGTGATGACGGCCAATCAGGCTGACTGATACATGCGGTTGAATAAAAGTTAAGTGTATAATTTTGAAATATTGCGAATTATATAACATGTTCTCTCAACGGTAATCTCGTGGATAAGCTGACGATTACTCAAATAGTCATGAAGTTTCCTAGCGTTCGCAAGAACCTAAAATTCAAAACGGTCGGCCATTGGACCCTATCCTGAACCAGATAAATGTAGCTCATGACGACGTAGCGTGTTTGTATAAGATATATTTTAATATTATGCTCCGATCTGTCCCACGTTTCCCAAGTGGTCTCTTCCCATAAGGTTTCCCGACTGAAACTCTGCATGCATCTCGAAATTTCCCATGCATAATACATGCCACTGAGATGGAGAAACAGCGAAGAGAAAGGGGAAGGGAGGAAAGGAAGTTGTATTTGTCCTACTCTAAGGACACGTAACAGCACTGAGAAAGAATAAATTCAATATACACGTATATTTATTATTTATTTAAGAATATTTAAGAATCTTCTCTCCTACGAAGAGTTCTATCTTCTGAGATATAATCCCATATAGTTCGCTCAAAATTAACAGACGTTTCGGAGGAAAATGTTGCCTCCATCTTCACCGTCGAAGAATTAGCCAAACAAGAAGAAATGTCTGAAGAATACAACTGCTTCGTATCTGCTTTAAGCTGGATTCTTCCTGTTTTATTCTTCGACATTGAAGATGGCACAGATATGTTCCTCCGAGAAGTCGGTTGACATCAACGGACTACACGGCTCTATGTCTCAGAAGACAAAATTCTTCATAACCAACGGTGTGACAACCTCAAGTCCGACATACTATTTCTCTTCTGCGTTTAAGATTACCACACGATACGATAATGTAGGACCTAAGTAAGCGTATATAGAGTGCACACGCACGCACACATACAGAGAGTCCCAGGAGGAATGTGCCAGACTTCGGGAGGGTGTTCCTTATGTTAAAGTATGCCTATATAACCCAAAACACCTCTGTCCAAAGTTGAACGGTTACGGAGATAATGGCCAGAAAAGTGTGAAACTTTGACAGGTGTTACACACTTGTGTTCTGCCGCTGCAAAAATACGATCCCACAGTGCTTCTCGTGAATCGACCTTAGTTTCGTAAACTAACGTTTTCATGTGGCACAAGAGGTAATAATCTAGAGGCGTAAGATCTGGCGACCTGCATACGCCGATGCGAGAAGCCATTCTACGAGTGGACAGACGCGGACTTCTCTGAACCATCTCAAGAATGTTCTCTCGTGTGTTTCTCATTCGTACATCCTCCCTTTCAGAGTGCACAGGAACACTCGGAAGAGAACCAGTATCACGCAATGTCTGGTGAATTCGCGCAAATACGCTTCGAGATGGAACCCTCCGATCGGGTAAACGCCTTTGGTATTCTTCAACAGCAACACGTGCACTGCCACCGCAAAATCAATACACAAAATGCATATCATAATATTCCACGTGTGAAAACGCAAAAGGCATTTCAGCAACACCGCACAACTAATTTACCAACCATTCACAACGCGGCCGCAGCGTACCCTGAAGGTAGCACATAAGCTTACGGCTAGTGTGAATCACCACACTCAAGGACAAACATAGATAAGACTTGTCAGCTGACAGGTACAGTGCGTGGACCCGCCAGAAGACCACACTTTTCTCGAGCCATTATCTCCGTAACCGTTCAACTTTGGACATACGTGTTTTGGGTTATATCGGCATACTTTAACGCAAGGAACACCCTCCCGAATTATGGCACATTACTCCTGGTATGTATAATTACATAAATATATATTCTTTTCAAACATAATGTAAGCTACATGGAACACTAAAAAGAAGTTTTTTTTTTTGCCTGCGATCTAGTCATTATTATTTAAATGATAATAAACTCTGCAATAAGTACAGGTATATAACTTGTACCCTTCTCTCAGTATAATTAGAATGATCAAGTCATGGAGGATGAGATGGGCAGCGTATGTAGAACGAATGGAGGAGAGGAGGCATGCATATAGGATATTGGTGGGAAAGCCGGAAGGAAGAGACCACTGGGAGGACCAAGGCGTAGGTGGGTGGACGATATTAAAATGGATCTTAATATCGTCCACCCACCTACGACTTGGTCCTGCCAGTGGTCTCCTTCCTTCCGGCTTTCCCACCAACATCCCACCTCCTCTCAGCCATTTGTGCTAAATGCCCTGTCCATCTCATCCTCCTTGACTTGGTCTGTGGATTGGATTCATCTGCCTCAGGATAGGGATCAGTGGAAGGCTCTTGTGAACACGGTAATGAACCTTCTGGTTCCATAAAAAGCTGGGAAGTTCTTAAGTGGTTGCACAATTGGCAGCTTCTCAAGAAGGGCTCAGCTCCATGGGTGAGAAATACATAACAATTCTGCAACACCTTATTTTACAGTTTACCAAGCTCTACAGTCAATGTGGAGAACTTCTGCATTTCTCATGAATTCAAACTGAATTGTAACACTATTAACACAAATTGACGTTACATTGTACAGGTCGCAGAGGTACAAAAGGCTCTATTCACCTGTGGCTGTGAGCTCAGAAGGCTTTTTATATGTCAATTCTCAACAGAACAAAGCACTCTCGTGTATATTATACGCAACCGCTCAGTTCACCCGCCATTAAGCAATATTTTGTTTACCTGCTGATGGCACTCAGCTGGCTTATTTAATCTGTTTTGAATCCCACTGCGCACAACCAGAGATAACATCCAGCATCCTCACCCACATAACTGCAGCCTTCCTAAGTGCATTAAGGCAACCCGACTACAGTTTTCTCTACATGTGGTCCGTATATTTATGATGTGTAGTTACTAACTTACTCAGTTGGTATAGGGACGGGCTACAAGCTGGACCGCCGGGGTTCGATTCCCGAGAGGCATAAGAAAGTTTTATCTAATCTACAGCGTCCAGACCAGCTCTGGAGCCCATCCATCCTACTATACAATGTGTAACGGAGGCTGTGTTCTCGGGGGTAAAGAGGAAGGAGCGTGAAGGTAACCACTCACGTCCATCTAGTGCCTAACATTGGTGGAAATACACCTATATTCCCCAATACGTTTCCATGGCGTCATGCATAAGCAGAAGAAAAATTGTATTTTCTTTTACCTCTTAGACAGTGCAAAAGTTGTCCCTGTGCTTAATTAATCACATAGCTAAATTGACGTGTGGGTAAGGGTAGGATTACCTACCTACCTACCTACCTACCTACCTACCTACCTACCACTCGGCGCTACAGCCCTGGGTGAGCCTTGGCCTCTCTACAACCAGTCTCCACAACCAATGTGACCTGCCATAGGAATGGACCCACGCATGATGACCCGAGGCTAGTTGTTAGGTTTCTGAAGAAAATTCTTTTTACAGGATGAGGTTGTTAGCCCCCCGCACACAGGTATGAATGAATGGCTTTTAAGTTTGTAATCAGCGTGGCTGGAAAAACACAAATACATAAAAATGTTTCAAAATACGGAAAGTAGGAGACTGCTTGCAAGTTCTCTTAATCACACTTAAATACAGCGCTGTCGCTGATCTGCACACTTTCCAGTTCGCCGTTGCACACGCACTAGGATTGTCCGTCTTCACTAGTCGTCTCCTGGCAACGGATCTCAACACAGAAACTAGCACTTCGATAACTATGAAGTCTTCTTGCTATTTCGTCTTCAATCAGTCTGTAGCCTCGGAACTAAAATTCTTCTGGACTTACTCCTCCAGCTTACGACTGACACGTAACTAGCCTTGAACTAACTCTGTAACTGCATTCACTTCTCTTATAAGCACACCGACTCTATTGCCGATGACGCTATCGCTTACCCGGAAGTGTGTTTACTGAGCCGTTGCTTAGAAACGGGTTGCATAACCCTGTTGTTCCTCCGCTACTCGGGGCGGACTTCTTAGAAAACACAGCCTCATCTATTTTTGCGTGTTGGACCATGTTTACAGTGCTGTTGCCTGACAACGCGTTGATCAAATATATGTGGTCGAGGCAAGAACTGTGAAGCAAGCAGAGACAGCCGTTATTGAGCGACGACTTCGCAAATAAGCGTGTTTCCACGGCAGCAACTTGATACAATAATAAATTGAAGCGCTGTTGGCTATGCGGTCAGTGCCGACATGTTACAAGCAGGAAAGAGTAGAAGGTGGGTGTGAGATAACTGCCAGTCTGAGAGTTGCAATGCAGTGCAAGGAAGTGGAGCGAGTTGGTCGGTAAGTGAGCTAGAGGACTGCTGCGGTTCCTTGTGAGACGTTACTGTTATAAGCTGGTAGCAGAGGCACGGGGGTATTTCGGGAACAGAGACTAATGGGAACGTCCGCCGTTGGAAGCCGTTACTAGGGAACGACTAGTGGAGACTGTAACAGCCTCAGAACACTAGCGTCTGTGTGTGTAACAGTGAACTGTCAAGTGTAGTCATGAATCGAGCAATAAATCGAGTCACCAATCCAAACCTCGTCTTTAGTCACTCATACACCTGACTATATATATAACGTAAACGATAAAGTATTATATATCTGCTTGTTTGTAACAGTTTCTTTACGATTTTGTTAGTAAACACTCTATTGGGCGTCGAATGGTTGAATGACCGGTGTGTTGTTAATTAGAAGGTATTCGGTAAGCAGTTGCTGTCATTACTTACATACTATCCCGGTGAACACGAAAATATCAGAATAACCGGTGTCCCGTCTGCCTCTAACAAGTAAAAAGATAACGTCCCTGTTAAGCACTATACCATGAAGGCGTATGGGGGAATGGAAGTATAGCTCCACCTTTCTTGACCATGGCACTAGATGGAGGCGAGTGGTCAGCTTCAGGCCCATGCCGCTTTGGCCCCGGGAGAGAGTCACCGGTACCCATTTCGTAGGAGGCTTGGTGAACCCCAGGGATGGTCTCGACGCTGTGGAGAAGAGAAAATCTTGCACTTCCGGGAATCGAACTCGGACCGCCCAGCCACTAACCTGTCGCCATACCGACTAAGCTACCCGGCTGTTTAATTAATAATCAAATAAGTTAGTATCCTATTCCAAAATAAACTTTCAATAAAAACTTGGAAGAATGTAGCAGAAGGAAATCAGATACACTGAGGACATTTAACATGAACTGCCGGTTCTTCAGAAAGCTCCTTTGAAGTTCAAACACTGTTGTAGTCACTCTCTTGTTAGCATGACTTGTGATCTTATTCACTGAATCCTTAATCAAAGTTCCAAGAAATTTCTGAAAACGATTTAACTGTCAGACTGCTCCCATTTTTTAATCTACTGAAGGACATATATTATTAAGAGCATTGTCCGTCAGTGACGTCTGCGTTTTCAAAGAGAGACAGAACTGTTCCTTGTTTGGTTCATCTTCTACCATTGCGTGCCAAGACACGAGTTCTACAACTGACATGATTCGTACAGGGACACGAAGTGGGTTTACTTTGCCGTACCAGTTCGTGCCTCGTGGCTTGCCAACTCCAGACATATGTCATAGGACGCGACTTCTTCGTTCTTATTTCAGATTAATAATATTGTACATTTTTAAATTACATTTTTTCTGCGTTTATATAAATATATATCTATTATGAACAGAAAAGTATACATCTTTATTATAAATTTATTCTTTATTTTGTATAAAATCATTATCGTGGCATGTCATACGTTTGAAATTCCATCGATAAAGAGTCCAAGATAAGCTTTATTCAACGAAATTCGTGGTATGGCGTTCTTGGCCCTCATCACATGTCGGGGACAGATTCCAGTAAATTTCAAATGATGGCATAATGATCTATGCCATTACAGTATTATGATTCATCCTCAAATATATTCTAAACAGAAAAATTATTTTGATACAATATCAAATAACTATGCCACATTCAACTGATGATACACAGTCTCCCCGCCGACAACGCCGCTAAATAAGCATCTGTACTACTACTACTACTACTACTAATAATAATAATAATAATAATAATAATAATAATAATGCTAATACTAATACTACTACTTCTACCACCAGAAGCCGAGATAGCTCAGTCGGTATAGCGACTGGCTACGGGCTGTACAATCGAGGGGTCGGAGTACCGAGTCCCGGTATGGTCGAGAATTTTCCCTTTTCCACGTCGCCGAGACCGACTCTGGGGTTCAACCAACCTCCCATCCAATGGGTACCGGGGGCTGTTCCCCCGGAGGTAAATCGACAGGGGCGTGAAACTGATAACACTCACCTGCAGGCAGTGCCGAGGTCAAGAAAATGTGGATCTATACATCAATTCCCCCATACGCCTTCATGGCGTAGTGCTTAATTAGTTAAGCAAAGGGACAACTTCAACTTTTTACTACTACTACTACTACTACTACTACTACTACTACTACTACTACTACCACCACCACCACTACTACTACTACCACCACCACCACCACCACTCTCAAAGTCTTACACTATTTAGTCACTTTTATTGAATTCTTTTCAGATAATTTTATGGGCTTCGCATGGTAAAAATAGTGGCCTTCTGGAACGTGATGCCATGAAGCTTTGTCCATGGGTTCAACATATTGAAACCACCTGACGTCTGTAGAAGCCCCGTTTAGCCACAGAATCTTAAGATGAACCTAAACACTTCAATCCCTTGCACCGGATACATCCCACCATTCTACATCCTCGAGGGTTCCAGCAAAATCTACTTTTCATTTCGCAAATATTATCCAAAATTTTTAACATCTGGTGTCGTAGTTAAATATTTACCTATTTCTATCATCTTCTGCCTTGTGTCCTATTTCTCCTCTTCTGTTATTCACATACGCCTGTACTTTCCAAATTATTACTGTTGCTTCCCATAATTACTCGGTTTCTGCACTATGTTCATCGTCCTGTATTCTATTTGTTCAGTGACTGAAGTCTGCTATTTCTAAGGGGCCCAAGAGAACAATGTCTCCCTTTCACTTGAGGACGGAAACAGATCCAGTTTCCGTAACGTTGTGTTCTCCAGTTTTTTAGAATGTCGGATGAACAAAATAAAAAAAACAGTAATACCGAGAGCCACAAAACACCGTCAGAACCCTTTTAGACTATTTATTATTGTAACTTAACAGAAAACTTATGTTCTTTGAACTTGCATCACCCATCCCTCGTATTGTTTTCGACAGCCTCTTCTCCTAAGCGCCATTATTTTGGATCCATTCAAACTGCATTTCAGACTCATTTACTTACTATTAATTAGGGGCCGCGCCATAGCTCAAGCGGTTAGTCGCTGGCTTCCCACCGCGGCGGCCCGGGTCTGGTCAAGTGGGATTTGTGGTGGACAAAGTGGTGTTGGGGCAGGTTTCCTCTGAGTATTTCGGTTTCCCTGCCAATCTTCACTCCTCCAATTGCTCCACAGTCACCCTCACCTATCATCTGGGGCTGGTACAATTGGCCATAAGTGGTCGCAGTACAAGGGACTTAGTCCCACCCCACTAGCAATAAAAAAATTCTATTAATTAATATTAATGCACTTGATGTTCCATTCCATATGCTATTTTAAATTGCAAATACCGAATTCGTATGTAATTTGAGTGCAGGATTAAGAGCTTTGAGTGGGGTGGAATTAAACCAAGGACTGTCTCCCCTCTACAGATTACAAGCGGAAGGGAAAACAGACAAACAGTTTCTGTTCCCTTGAGAGCTTCATTGCAGCAAAGCATAACCGTTAAAACTGTACCAGTCCGGAGCAGTAGGGAGCGTTACACTTGAAGCAGCCATGTTCACGGCTGCTGACGGGGCGCAGATGGCAGCAAAAGGGAAAAATAGGAACGTCACGGGGGATGGGGGTTGCAGAGACGCGGTGAAATGTAGGCTAATGTAGTCGCCGTCTGCGTCGCATGTCCTAGTGACGCCCGCCATCGGTATCCATTCGCGAAGCACTTCTTGTGTCCTGCTGTCGCATACAAGAACTTTCGAGTGGTCCCTGTCGTAAGACAAATTAATTCAACCAAAAATTTCCAAACTGCAAACTTCTGTGCCCTTGGTGCTGTATCTTCCTTTCAGATTTCCCGATTAAAATTTTTGTCCCATGAATGCTACATATCTCGCCCATCTAATCCTTTTGATTTTATATTAAACTGAAGAGCATGAGGTATGAAGCTCGTCACTATTAAAACAAGAAGTTCTGAGAAGAACTAAAAGCCTACGTTCCTTTGAAACGACACGCACCTCATATAAAACTGAAAAATTATGGGGGGATAGACATACAGACAGCAAGATGATCTCATAAGCCGTACATTTAAAACAAATATGGAGGTACACAGACGGAAAGGTGATCTCACAAACCTCCTCTTTATTCTTAAAAAAGGAAAATGGTCCACAAACAAGAAGTTCTGGTAAGAACTAATCATCTACTTCCTTTTGATATATGCACCCACAGAAAAAGGAAAAAAATATGGAATACACAGGCAAACAGAATGCAAAATGATCTCATAAACCTCCTTTTATCAAATAAATTGAAGGGATACACAGACAGCAAATTGATATCATAATCCTCCTTTCATTTTTTCAAAATAAGGGAAGTGGCTATAGGTGGTTCAGTCAGAACAAGCGGTAGCTTTCAACTGCTGCAAGCGAAGTGCAATAACTTTACTCATGTAGATATTCAGTACGTCATTCATCATTGTTTTTGTTATTGCCACTCATCCCACTGTCAACACGCTGGTCGTTAAATCGTGGTCTATCATTAACATTACATAGCTCGAATAACAAAGCATAATCAGTGAAACTGCTCATTATTCTCCCTACAATGTTTGCTCGTAGCTGTTATGGTCACTCTGCTATAATTACATCTCCTCTCACTGATACAGCTATAGACTGAGAATCTAATGCGACTTCTAGACTAAAAGATCAACCGTTTCATGTTTACAAATATTTCACATTTCATCTTTGTCATGCTGCATCGCACAATTTTTATTCCCGTATCAATCAGTTGCGACACGATTATTAATATTTTCATATAAATATTACTGTAATGATTATGTGTCCGCACTAGATGGTGGGTAATCAGCTTCATGCCCCGGCCGCTTCATCTCCAGAAATAGATCCCCTGTACTCGTTGGGTAAGATGTTCAGTGGGCCCCAAAGTAGGTCTGAACAATAAACTATCTTCCCCTAGACGGGAATCAAGCGCTTCCACTCTCCCCATACATCTTCATGGCGTGGCGCTTAATTAATTAAGCACAGGAAAACTTTATATAATGGCTATCCGTATAGTTCATGTTATGTAATTCAACGTCAACTATCTGAAGCTTGAATTTATTCCGAATTGTGACACACAGAAATATTGCAGCTCCGTTACAAAGACCAACCGATCTACGCTGTTTAAGAAAACAGTTAATAATGTGGGAACCATATGGAGCACACAGGTAAATACTGTCGGGTGACAGTGACTATAGACGGGGTTTGGATTGGTGATCCGATTTATTGGACATTTACAATCGCAGCTACAAATAACTACGACCTCAACGAAGCACACACGCTGACTGTTCACCAATTCACTCCCTTCTACTGCACAGCACTGCACTGTACTCAACTCAATTCGGTCCATTACTGTCCTGCTTATAGCATCTAGGCACGGACCACACAGAAAACACCATTCTGTTGCTGTATCCCCTGTTGCGTGCGCAGCCATCGGCGCAGACCGCGTTCTGGCCAGTCCACTGACGCATGTTATGAATGTGTCGCCTAGCAAACGGAGTTGTTTACAGAGTCATTACTTAGCAACGGCTCTACATGCTACAATACGTTGCATAGGCAGATGATAACATATAAAGTAAAATCATTAGTGAGCATCTGACGCCATTGCTTCGACTTCGTATAAAATCACTTGGAGTAAAGAACTGTTTGTCACACAAGTTCATATTTTGAATGTTGTGAATCTCCTTCCATTTAGATGTTTGTCATGTTACTCTCAAACCCTGAACACTGAGGCAGTACTTTCCTCCGAAACATCGGTAATCTATCGGGATATACGATGTCACATCCCAAAAGAGAGAACTCTTCATAAACATCGCTCCGAGTACCTCAAATCCAATAATATTAAAATGAATTAAATATTATAAATTGTAGACCTCTTCTGGATTTCGAAAGGAAATGTCTTTGATCCACGAATGTTTCTTTCCGTATATTTGGAATAGAAAATAACAGGATAAGGTAAGGTAAAGTTGTCTCTGTGTTGAACTAATTAAGCACTATGACAAGAAGGCGTTTAGGGGAGCTGATTTATAGATCCACATTTTCTTGTCCTCGGCACTAGTTGGTGTTGAGTGGTCAGATTCGCGTTCCTGCCGCTTCATCCCCGGGGAAAGCGCCTCCAGTACCCTTCGGATAGGAGGTTGAGTAGACCTCAGAGCCGGTCTGGACTACGATCCCTCGGTTGTCCAACACGCAACCAGTCGCTATACCATCTACGCTATCCCGGCTCCATATGAAATAATACAGAGTTATATTTTATTTAAGGCAAATCACAAGAGTCATGACTGTTACCTATCGATGCAGACTTTGTAGAGCAGATAGAAGCATCGTAATGAAGATAGAAGGAAATACCGAACCGTGAAAAGGGCGCACTGAATATTTGATACGTAACACACAAAAAACTGCGTTGAATAAGGGTGCCAAGTCAGCTGCCTCATTTAAAATTTAACACCTGCCACTATACGGAAACGTTACTTCATATTTTAGAGCCGCATGCGTTTTATAGAATCTAGAAACGCTAAACCTAAAGTAGGTGGACAACAAACATTAAATAAATTTCACTCGAAAATAATTTTTCTTTTTAAGCTATGACACATGAAAGAAGACGCCATCAAAGTCGATTTTAGTTTCGCTTACTTTCTTCAGAAGTCACTATTATTGATTACAGTATTACTGATTAATCAAGCTCATAAAAATGTAATACTGTTGACACTTTCATCCGCAATATATTATTAACAACGCTCTTACTGAACATCTGAGGCTCCGAGCAAATTGGTGTAGTTGAAATACTCTAGACTTGTGTTCGGGAAGTGTTCGGTTGAAATCTTCGCCAGTACACCCAGCTATGCTGAATACGATCACTCGTGGTTTCCTTCAGTCCTTCCAGGTAAATGCTGGAATAGTACCTCGCTTAGGACATGATCGTTTCTTTCAAATCCTTTCCAGTTTACCCTCATCTTTCTATCTTTAGACGCCATACAGTCTAACACGCGACAGCACTACGCTATAAGCCGCAAGGTCACGGGTTCCATTCCCGATGAAATCATTGGGGTTTTCGATTTAACTAATCCTTCCAGCCGCACTATAGGCCTGCGGTTGATTCAGAAATGAGTACCAGGAATTTTCCTTGGGGTGAAGGGAGGCAGACGCATTCCCATGGAGCTGATTGGGATAACAAAGGAAGAGCTGTGTTTCCTATGTGATCCGTGCCTGGGGTTTATAAGCGAGACATCTGGAAGGGAATCGCCATTCAGGGAGGACTTGAGCCCGGAAGCAGAGGAATAGCCCTTGTTACAAGCCGTTACCAGGTAAGTACTACTGACGACACTGCAGGCTGGAAGATTTGGCGTGTGCTCTAGTGATTTATAAAATGTGGACACTAGAGATGGCGCTGTAATTAAGTGTAATTACGAATTGCGTGTTAAAGTGGTCAATAAACCCCATATCCAATCCAACGCCGTCCAGAGTAACTCATATACGTGACAATACGTTTACACTTTGGGCGTACTTCGGGTTACAGTCATTGGATTTTTATTTGACCTAATCCTTCCAAGTGCTTACGGCCCTGAGCTCGACTCAGCCTCTAACAGAAATGAGTACCAGGAATCTTCCTGGAGGGTAAGGGGCGGCCGGCTAGTAAGGCTGACCTTACCGCTATCTGTGAGTCAACTGTCTAGAAACTGTGGGAGCCTCGACGTCTCATAACGCTATGGGCATTCACGGCCTGTTACAAGGGTAGACTTTTACATTTTACCTTACACATACTTATTTATTCACGGAGCTCAGCCCTTCTTGAGAAGCCAAATCTGCAGCTACTCGAGAATTTCCCAGCATTTTATGGAACCCGAAGGTTCATTACCGTGTTCACAAGAGCCCTCCACGGGTCCCTATCCTGAGTCAAATCAACCAAATCCATACCATCCAATCCTATCTCTCTAAGATCCATTTTAATATTGTTCACCCACCTATGCCTTGGTCTTCCCAGTGGTCTCTTTCCTTCTGGCTTTCCCACCAATATCCTATACGCATTCCTCATCTCCCTCACTCGTACTACATGCCCTGCCCATCTCATCCTCATTGACTTAATCATTCTAATTGCACTTGGAGAAGAGTACAAGTTATGAAGCTCCTCATTATGCAGTTTTTTCCAACCTCCTGTCACTTCATCTCTCTTCGGTCCAAATGTTCCCCTCAGCACCCTGTTCTCAAACACCCTCAGTCTGTGTTCCTCCCTTAATGTCAGATACCAAGTTTCACACCCATACAGAACCACAGGAGAAATTATAGTTTTGTATATTCCAATGTTCATGTTTTTGAACAGCAGAAGAGAAGGCAAAAGGTTCTGGAATGAATGGTAGCAAGCATTACCCGAGTTCAGTCTCTTCTTAATTTCCTGCTGAATGAGGTTTCGATCTGTTACCGTTGTTTAAAATCTCTGAACTGTGCCACATTTTCCTACCGTTATGTCATGATTTTGCCCTGCATTTGGTGACGAAACAGCAACGCATACTTAGTTTTCTCTGCGTTTTCTTCTACGTAGGTCAGTCAAAAAGTTCCCGGAATTCCCCTGCAGATGGAGAACGAGCAATAAGATAGCGCATACACACTGTTGTGGTGGGAAGCTCAGCATGTGTGCTCGCAGGTGCAACAGGTCTGGACAGGTTTCAGTGTGCAGTGTCGTTACTGTTCCGTTTGAATTAGACGTGAGTGTTGGTCATTCGGCGCAATGTCGCAGTTCGAACAGCGTGCGAACATCAAGTCCATGTGCAAATTGGGAAATTCTGCTTCAGAGACGCTATTGGTCCTGCAGCAAGTTTACGGTGATACTGCACTAAAGAAATCCGCAGTATACGACTGGTTTTCCCGGTTTAAGAATGGGCAGGAGACGTTAGAGGATGACCAGTGCAGCGGGAGACCTTCGACATCCAGAATCGAACAAATGATTGGAAAAGTGCGACAACTGATTCGATGTGATCGAAGAATGACCATCGCAGAGTTGGAGCAAGAAGTTGATACTGTTACTGGCCATTTCTACGTACAAGCTTTGCAGAGGTTGCGCGCTGCGGTTTGGAGGAAGCAGCGCGACAAGTGGCAGGGACAGTGGTTTCTGCATCACGATAACGCACCAAGCCACACATCACTTGTTGTGCAGCAATTCCTCGCCNAAATGGGCTTCAAGGGGACACGTTTCCCAACCATGGAGGACATCAAATCGAATGCGACGGCTGAGCTCCGGAAGATTCCAAAAGAAGCCTTCCACCGCTGCCTCCAACAATGGCATGATCGATGGAGCAAGTGTGTGTGCGCGCAAGGGTCCTACTTTGAAGGTGATTAGGTAAGCGTTGCCGTATGTCCTACCATTAGTCCTGTACCACCACTCCGGGAACGTTTTGACTGACCCTTGCCTTGCGCTCTTACAGAAGACATGCATGTAAAATTTTAACTGGCAAATCTTAAGACGGCACTGAACATGTCTAGGAAAATATTAAAATAAGAAATGCAGTAGTTTATGAGGGTCTGGACTGTGTCCATCTGGTCTGGGATGGTGGCCAGAAACGTCGGTGCGTTATACAGCAGCGAACTTTCGGAATCAGTAAAAGGATGAGACATTCATTATCAGCTGAGTGAATATCGACTTCTCAAGAAGTAGATCTATTCTGCACCATGTTACTTTGGGCCGGCACACTGTGATCAAAACTTCCTCACCAATGTGGCCCATGTATACGTGATTAATGGACTCTGAATTCTAGTTTTAGTTACGTCAATACGTTCATTGTTGTGAGGAAATTACTGAAACACGCATTTCGTTGAGTGTATAAATACAAAAATTATGTTCTAGGAAGTACAGCTCAGCGCATGACAGCAGCAGTTTCAATGTGACACCAACATACACAAGCGAATCTAACGAAACGATGTGAAAATGCATAAATAATTGAATTCTTCTGTATGTAATTATCCCAATGTCCACACAGTATTCAGCTTATATTGATTCATCACATCGAAATACAGATGGTAATCCTTCCTGCTGTTACACATATGTGAAACCTGTACAAAAATGTTACTGGGACCACAATGTAATGAAAAATTACATAAAACTCAATACCCATCCAACTATCACGTGATATGCAACACCGCAAACAATGCAATGTTTTTCGATTCTTATAACTCATCATCAGAGATACAACACTGTAAGGTAGTAAAGTTTACATTTTCTTTCTACAACAATTATGTCCAAAATATTTAAACTAAAGAATTAAGCATTTTAAAAGTGTATACTTGAAATTCAAAATTGTTTCAAATGTTTCAACAACTATTACGCATTCAAAAATTCATCAAATGTTAATGTTACATAAATTCATTATTCCAAATTTTGAAAGTATGCCCGTTTTATACTATACTAAAGATTACCCCACAATTTATCGACCGTTATAGATACATAACATAAGAGCTTTGATCAAAACATTGCCAGGCAACGGTTCAATTAATACTTCGCGATACCCGCACGCAACAATACGACGAATGTTATAGATCGTTGCTAGGCAGCAGTTAGCGCGCCAATGGACTGGCGAGATAGCAACCACGTGACTCGTGTTTCTGTGTGGTCCGTGCGGAGTCTATATAAGGAGTATCTGTTGTAGTTTAGATTGGTGTGCAGTGCAATTGAGAGAGATAGACTTAGAATTAGAAGCAGGTACATACGACCGCAGAAGAGTACATATACTAGTTAAGTAGAGCAACCGCACTTTAACTGGATTAGACATGTACACAGTACAAGAGGCAAGCCTTCACCTCATGATGAAGTGTAACTTGTAAAATTGAACATTATTTCTCAGAAGCCATTCTTTCAGACAGATGCAGAACAAACGACAGTTTCAGAGTTCTGTCTCCTGGGATATAACGCCGTGTAGTCCGCTGAAAGTTAACCAACTTTTCGGAAAATATCGTCTCCATCTTCAGGGTGGAAGAACAAGCAGGTGGCAAGCAGAGCTCTGCTCGGCTTCTGCTTCAGACCTGAAGATGGAGGCGACATATTCCACAGATGTGTCGGCTGATTTCCAAAGGACCTCAAAGCCTTATATCTCAGGAGACAGAACTCTTCATAACCACCGCTGTAAGAACCTTAAACCCTATATGTAAGAGTTACTCATTATTCTCAGACATGCACAATTATGGGGAGCCGGGATAGCGTGGTTGGTATAGCGTCTACCTACGGTCTGGACTACCGAGGGGTCAGAGTTCAAGTCCCGGTAGGGTCAAGAATTTTCTCTTCTCCACTTTGTCCAGACCGGCTCTGGGGTCCACCCAACCTCCTATCCAATGGATACAGGGGGGCTCTTCCCCGGAGATAAAGCGGCCGGGTCATGAAGCTGACCATTCAGCTCGAGCTAGTACCGAGGTCAAGAAAATGTGGATCCATACATCCATTCCCTCATGCGCCTTCATGGCGTAGGGCTTAATTAGTTAAGCACAGGGACAAGTTTACCTTATCTTTTATGGCCAATTATGTCTTACACGTAAATTTAGTGGCGTCTGATAAAAGTAGAACGAAAAAGTTTCAAGAACTTTATTAGCAAGATTAGTCTTTTAATCCGTAAATATTATGATATAATAAATAACGACACTATCTAATAATTAAATATTATGAAGGAAACTCCAGCTAAGTGAATGATAAGTTCTCCGAACTTTTAATTGAACATAAATATTTTGCGTCACTTCAACTATCGGTCTTAGACAAACTTGACGAAGATGGATGGCTCACGCAATCTGTCTGCGTGTATATGGGACAGGTTTAAAAGAAAATCTCATTTCCAATTTAACATTCTAGTGAGTACGAGAAAGATCCATCAACGTGAAGCAAATTATGGATTTCATAATTCATTAATCTATCTGCTAACATAGCTCTGCTAGTCCATGAAACGAAACTCATTATTTACACAATTAATAGGCCGCGCCACAGCTCAAGCGTTTAGTCGCTGACTTCCAACAGCGGCGGCCCGGGTTCGATCCCGGGTCTGGTCAAGTGGGATTTATGGTGGACAAAGTGGCGCTAGGGCAGGTTTTCTCCGAGTACTTCAGTTTCCCCTGCCAATCTTCATTCCACCAACTGCTCCACAATCACCCTCACCTATCATCTGGGGCTCGTACAATAGGCCAGAAGTGGCCGCAGTACAAGGAACTTAGTCTCACCCCACTAGCAATAAAAAACAACGTTGCAATCGCCTCGGTCGCAGTTTCACACAGAAAGTTGCAGGACATTTGTAAACAAAAAAAAACTGCAGTCGCATACAACCATTTTCAAGAAATCGTTTGGTCCAATTCCAGAGCAGTCGAATGGGGCACTGGCTCTTTAAAGGGCCGTTTTCATGAGAACAAGGAATGGGAAGGAAGATAAAGACTATTAGGAATTTATTCAGATCGTAAAGCAAAGATGTCCCTATGCTGAACTAATTAAGCACGGCACCATGAAGGCGTATGGGGGAGTGGATGTACAGACTCACATTTTCTTGATCTTGGCACTAGCTTGAAGTGAGTGGTCAGCTTTACGCTCCGGCCGCTTTATCCCCGGGGAAAGAGCCCCCCAATACCCATTGGATAAGAGGTTTGATGGACCCCAGAGCCGGACTGGACGATGTGGAGAAAATTCTTGACCCTACCGGGACTCGAACTCCGACCCCTCGGCCGTCCCTGTACCAACTGAGCTATCCCCGCTCGTTATTTAGATTGTTGAGTAGAAATAAATATACGGAGGCGTAGAAGAGAAGGATAAACTTAAATAACAGGAAACAGGAAAAATGAAAGAGATCATAATAAGGGCATTGTCTACCGACAATGTACCAGACTATACGGCGTCATAGAGCAGAAGAAATTAATCCTCATAACGTATAGTTTCAGTGGTTCTGAAAGACCGCAACAACTGTCACGGAAAATCTTAACTGGGATCACACTGAAGATAGCCTTCGGATTCGTGAGCAAATGTAAGATTGCAAGAGTTTTAGGTCCCGGGGCAGTAGCAACGTGGCACTGACGTACTGCAGGGTAGTAGCATACACAGCACAAGAAGGACTTCTCTTTAGTCTTGTTACGTCTCAAGTGAAATAACAAGATTTGTCCTGAAGGCTTGTATTCACAAGACGAGAGTGGTTGTAGAAGAGTTAGCTACAGAGAAACCAAATTTAGTCGTTAAACTTTAAGAAGATATACAGATAAGGACAGAGAGTGTTCGAATCCTCCACCGTGCCGCTGTTGCTGGCTTCTTTGGGCGTATCTTTTTTGGTCGAAAAAGACGCCATTGATATCCCCCCCTTCAAAAAAGTGTCTCCTTCGTCGTATCCTTCCCTGCTAGTATCTCGGTAGGGTTAATGGAAAGTAGAGAAGTGGGAGGGGGGTGTAACGCACAGAATTGGTTTGAGAGTGGAAAAAAGAAAATACACGACACAAATACAACTTGCTTTTTGCGCTGTAGTTTCTCTGTGTCGTGTGGGCTATTGATCTGAGTTCCCTATTCCAATTTTGGAAACAATTGCCGCTAGAAAGTCCCTGTGATGGATGTTCTTCTTTAAATGAATTTAGGTTTGCCCCTTATACTCAATGCTGAAGAATGAATTCTGAGACCGATAGAGGCATCAGGTTGCGTAATGCAAGGAGAAAAACAGAACCTGTGAAGAACACAGAAACGCATTCTATCATGTCCGCCTTCAGGCTGACAGGTTTGTCTGTACTTCAAGTGGATATCAGAAAGACATTTTGCTATACGCATAACTAGTGTGACAAGAGCTGAGGATTCAGAGTGAAGTTTCATCACTTGCTGCGCAAGGTTTCGAGACTATTAATTTCTACTGCTTTCTTCCGTACTCCATTGCATTCCTACTTATTGTAGAATGATACATAGAGCCGAAGTTTAGCGCCATCTCCCATGAATAGCATGCACAAACAATCAACTCTAGATATTCACTTTTATATAGTATACTACAATTCACATATCCTTAAATATTACCCATACTCAGAGACTAGACACGATATACTGAAACGAAAGACTTCCCGGTCGTTCGTGACCTATCACATAACTTACATTCATGCAACGTGTTAACGCTTGACAATTTGATGCTACGCAAACGCGAAATTGCGTAATGACGATAAATCATGCCTAAGAATTGCATATATATAATGTGGGGGGGGCCGCGCAATAGCTTAAGCGGTTAGTCACTGGCTTCCCACCACGGAGGCCCGGGTTCGATCCCGGGTCTGGTCAAGTGGGATTTGTGATGGACAAAGTGGCGTTGTGGCAGGTTTTCTCAGAGTACTTCGATTTCCCCTGCCAATTTTCATTCCACCAATTGCTCGACAATCACCCTCACCTATCATCTAGGGCTGGTACAATAGGCCAAAAGTGGTCGCAGTACAAGGGACTCAGCCCCACCCCACTAGCAATAAAAAAAATATATGGGGGGGGGGGATTTGAGTATATTCACATGAATTCACATTTGTGTACATACCTTCCTTAATGTCTCTTCACACAATATAAACGTAATGGCACTTCGAGAAAATGTGCCAACAGAGTGCTTGTTGCAGGTAGTACTAATTCCGCCGGTAGATGGATCTGCCAACAATATTCCATCGCCATTTTCATTAAAAGTATTTATTTAGAAGAGCTTTCTGAAATCTTTTATTTTATATTTCTTCAGTGTCGGATGTTCTGATGTTATCAATGAACCAGGTAACTCCTACATTATAATCTTACGAATGTTTCTTTGCGTATGTCATAGCAACAAACGAATTTAGTTTAACACCTAACAGCGTAGAAGGTATGGCCGATATTGTTGGGAGCGGCGTCGGAAAGGAGTGAATGCTCGGGAGTGTTCTCTCCTCCTCTCCCTTCTCTTCTTCAAATATACATCTCGTCCCTTTCCTCGCTGTTCCTCTGCGTCCTGCAGAATCCCATAGGGCTTCTGCGCTCCTCTGATGTCCCTGAAGTTAGTTCTTCCAATTTCAATGCCTCCCTTCGTTCTGCTCCTAACAACAGTACGGCAGTCCCTAGACAGTTTCTAGTAAATACCGTCACGGCAACTTTTACTGAACTTCAGTTTAACAAAACCGGAAAGTTCAGCTCAATCGGTTTCATGTATGACATGTGTTAACGTGAATTCCAAGCTCGAGTCAAAGCTGGGACATGTGCTGAATTTTCTTAACCCTACGATGCAACAGAGAGAGAGTACAGGGTTTTCGAGAAGTCATATAAATCACATTACCGAGGGCGTCAATACACTGACACAGCTAGTAGGCTGCTCAAGGCCACGCGGTCAACATCGTGTTGAATTGTTTCTACGTGTATCTTGTCACGTATTTCGGGGTGTGACGATACACGGGGTATGGGATTCGATAATTTAATTTATTGACACACTCGAAACTACGGGCAATTATAGCGCTATCGTTAATCTCCACAGTTCACCACAGCAACCACTAAGCCTTTACCAGCCCGCTGTCTTCACCAGCCGTTCCCTGGCAACGGCTTCTAACAGCAGAGAGTCTTCAGTTTACAGCGCTCTTTACTTCGCAGACTCTCGTTCAAAAATGCCTGCCAGCTATTCCCTCAACTGAACATGATCGCCATCTCTTTTCAATCATCCTTTCCAGAGCTCAGCTGTACACGTAAAATCTTCTCTTCACAGCCCGACTGTCAACTGAGCACATTAATTCACTACTTCCTTCCTTTTATAACCACTTTGCAGGGACGGAACAGAAAACATCGTTCCCAAAAATTTCTTTACTGTTGCTTGCTTATCCGTTCCCGCAGGAACGTGTTCAGCGAGCCTTTACCTAGCAATGGACGTTTCCTCTGATTCCACTACTCTGGCCTTCATGCGTCATGTCACAATGTCATCTTACTGTATACCTACGAGCATCTGTATAAACGTTTTGCAGACTACGTTTTTGTTTCCAGGGTGAAGTGATACCATAACTGGCCAACTCCCCTTACTTAGTTCCTTCAGTTAATGCACCGATGTTAACATAACCTACGAACCATAGGATTGTGTGAAGGATATTAGATAATATATTAGACTGGATCATAAACGTCACAGACTAAAGAAAGAGAAGAGTAGCTGATACTGAAAAGTTACGGAAGAGTTGACACTCACTTTATTTCTGCTGGCGGGGGACGGAAGAAAGACCATTATTTTGTTAGAAGAATCCAGCTTCGCCCGGTCGTCCTTCTGATAAAAGACAGTATGATAATATGTTAGAATGTCTAAAGGTGGTGGCTTCAGTCGAGGGCCCCTGGATTTTGATTTTCTGAGTTAATGCCTGTTGAAGGCCGTGCAACAGCTCAAGAGGTTAGTCGCCGGATTCCCACGGCGGCGGCCCTGGTACGAGCCCGGGTCTGGTCATATGGGATTTGTGGTGGACAAAGTGGCACAGGAGCAGGTTTTCTTAGAGTACTTCGGTTTCCTCTGTTAATTCTCATTCCTCCGACTGCTCCACACTCATCATCATCTATCGTGGCGGACTGGTACAACAGGCCGAATAGCGACCGACGTACCAAGTGGACTCAGTCTCACCCCACCACAAGAAATTAAACAAAAAATAATGTCGAGTTGTATAATTTGAAGAAGTGAGTGGTCAGTTTAGAATGTCATCGCTTCATTTCCGCATACACAGCCCCCAGTAACACTAGGAGAGATGCCTGGGTAGGCCCCAAAGCCAGGCTGGGAGGTTAAATGCTGAATTTATGAGCAATCAGTATAAGCAGAATGTTACGTACATCGATAGAGGTCAGTACCTACATGGATATGATATGGTGACGTAAGTAGGCCTATTTTTCTGGTAAGAGAACTAGAAGATTCGAATTTGGGAACACACAAAGCCCGCCTCTAACAAATATCTTCACATCAACTATAAATACTACGTCTAGTATTCATTTTAATATCATACCCACATTTCCTTCCCTTCTTCATAACATGAAACAATAATTTCAATTATATATAACAGTCTTTATAGTGCGAAATTTTCAGAGTAATCAGCCATTGTTTTCTTTATTCTTGGCTTATTTAACGACACTTTAATTTTTTTATTGTTGCTAGTGGGGTGGGACTAAATCCTTTGTACTGCGGCCACTTCTGGCCTATTGTACCAGTCCCATATGATAGGTGAGGGTGATTGTGGAGCAATTGGTGGAATGAAGATTGGCAAGGGAAACCGAAGTACTTGGAGAAAACCTGCCCCAGCTCCACTTTGTCCACCACAAATCCCACTTGACCAGACCCGGGATCGAACCCGGGCCGCCATGGTGGGAAACCAGCGACTAACCGCTTGAGCTATGGCGCGGCCTACATTTTAAATTACTAAGATTATATAACGTCGAATGATATACTAATTAAAAAATAATGAACTGTCCAGGATGTTGAAAGAAGCGGACATGATCAAATTTAAGACATACTCTCGGTATTCTCCTTTACAGGCTGAGAAAAACCACGAAACACGACGCCATTTCAACTTGAGACTTTTGCAAATACGAAGCAGGACGGCTAATTGCTCGCACGCGACGTCAAGACGTGTCGCGCCGATGAACACATTATTACAGTGCACACGTATTTACAGAGTCCGAGACCGTAGACACATTACGAACGCTACCTGTGTGTCAGACTAATTGATGTAGCGACGAGACACGACATCAATCAACTTTAGATCAATGAAATCTTACGGTTTTCACGTCTCATGTAACGGATCATAATTCTTGGTCAGAAAAAATGACATGGAAAGGGTTGAACTGTGTGCACTCAGCCCGTATCTTTCCATTTATCCAGAACATGCAGTGTTTGGCTTTGTCACCGCCGTCAGAACAACAAGGCGTGCAGCTCAGAACTGGAAATATTGCTGAGTGCACATGGACGTTAGCAGTTGTTCTGCTTGTAGTAGTAGAATAGTAGTAGAAGTACTAATAAGAATAGGAGTAACAGTATTCGCAGTATTGTTACCATTAGTGGTGGTAGTGGTAGAAGTAGTAGTAGCAGTAGAGTAGGTGGTGGTGGTGGTGGTGGTGGTGGTAACAGTAATAAGTAATGATAGTAGTAGTAACACTACGTGTACTATTATCATTATTAGTAGTGATAATAGCAGTGGTAGAAATAACAGTAGTAGTAGTAGTAGTAGTAGTAGTAGTAGTAGTAGTAGTAGTAGTAGTAGTAGTAGTAGTAGTAGTAATTGTAACAGTGGCAGATATTTGACTGAAGTTTATCGTGTTTTTACACTTCCTTCAGAAAAATTCCTGAATAGTACATCCATTGCGCCACGAACGCTTCTATCGAATGCCTCTCAAAATCATCATTCGTCAATGACCATATCACCCGCCGCTATAGTCTCGACACTGACAGAAACGTTAAATAAGCGCAACAGAAATGAATCATATCTATAGTTAAGGGTGAAGTGACGCAGACAAACATCACTAACAGGAATTTCCGAGCAGAACCAATCGCTTACTTTCCTTTGCTACGACACAGACGAAAAATATTATGAAGGGGGGTACACAGATATACAGACAGCAAGGTGATCTCATACGCCTCTTTATTTTCTTCAAAATAAGGATACTATGATAAAAAATATTTATCCGTGAAATTTTCCACCTGAAGTGTGCAATAGAAAAGGCTCATTCTCCTACAAACACATTATGACAGTGGGCTGACTAAGGTCAATAATATGCGTTACATGGCGGTATTCGGAAAATTATTTATTACAAATGAAGATATAATGATCCTGAACTTCGCAGTCGATTGGTTAACATCTTTGCTTATTATTCTGGACGTTTCGGTTTCAAATTTCGGGCCTGTGACAGACTATCTTCAATTTTTTATGACTTCCCTCGGTTACTCGATACACGTGTTTCACATTAGGCCACTGAGACTTCCATTCACGTCACGTGCCATACATTATTTATCACCCGTCTAAAACATCTCAGAGGGGTACGTCATGCCTTGAACAGGCAACCTTACGGAAGAAATGCAACGTTTCTCCACCGAGACGTCCGGCATGGTGATTTTGGTTCCCACAGTATGACGAAAATATAATTCAGAAACGTTCAGATGATGACGACACAGTGAGATATGTTAAGATCTGATACTGACGTCACCTCAAAGATATTTCAGACAGTGTATAGTAATCATTCAAGCGCTCGATAATGCCTGTACAATGAATTACTAATAGCGTCATTAATAAACCATAAATAAATAATGAGATAAATGAGTTAGTAGCTATATCACCTAACCTTTTATCATGCAAACAGATAAACAGAGGCAAGGAAACGAATTGACGAATGTATGGCCCATGGGGGACAATGGTCAGATTTGAGGTTCTCACGTCCGTGAGTAGGATGATTACTGTAGACTGATAGATTGTTAACAATGTTTCGGAGGAACGTACTGCCTCCATCTTCAATGATGAAGAGTCAATAGCAATGGGTCTAATAATAAAAATCACATAAATTACGCAATTTTGCGAACTATCCAATATGACGCCCTATCAATAAATTGTTCTACGTATAATAGTAACCATTGGTTTTCATACAATCTCACGGAATTTTAAGCATTATACGTCGAACTGTGTTATGCAACGTGTTTATTTGAATTCATTTTCCAGAAAGGAAAAAGTCATGTTCTACATTTCCATACATTTTCTTATAGAAGCATTCGAAAGACGCCTAGTTACCTCCTTAACTAACGTAGAAACCCACGGCACCTGTGTACTCGTAATTAGTGCCGAAACCATAGAGAAAACTGTCAGCATGTCTTCAAAGCAGACCCTCGTAACAAGTTGGGATCTGCCTTTGGAGAAACCGTAGATTTTACATGTCCATGGCAGTAACCTAGCTCTGTGGCATAATATAATCTTATATTCTCTGTCTAAAACATTTTAAGATGCATCATCACAATCATCTACAGCAATAATTCAATTACATGCTTATTTATTTAAATGCAAACTTAACAGTCCAGAGGCCAATTTCAAAGTGAGCACGAGTAAGAAGAGAAAACAATGAAACACAAACAAAATATAAAACGTGGTGTTGGTGGTGTTGGTGGTGGTGGTGGTTGTTGAGGTGGTGGTGGTAGTGGTGGAGGTGGTGGAGATGGTGGTGGAGGTGGTGGTTGTGGTGCTGGTGGTGGAGGTGGTGATGGAGGGGGTGGTTGTGGAGGCGGTGGTGGCGGCGGAGGCGGTGGTGGTGTACATTCAAGGTACGATGCACCTTCAAAGACTCTTTAGCCAGTGTATAATTTGCTTATTAAAAATATTTTTATACAACATAGCCAACTTAAAAACTTGAACGTCAAGGAGTTGATTAATTTGTTTAACCACACTTTTTGAGCCGTATCAGTTATATAACCATGAATAAGGCGGAGATATTGCACACAGTGAGTACTGTGGTCCAATTAAAGTTATTACGTCACTAATTTCCTAGAAAGAGAAGGACGAAAAGCAAGAAAACCTTTTTTTTTAATTCGCTTAGTGGGGGGGTGGAGTCCAACTGGGTCCACTCGGAACGGGGGCCACTGATTGACCTATTGTAGCCTGCCCCGGGTGGTTATGATGATGGAGAATTTGGTGGAATGAAGATTGGCAGGGGGAACCGAAGTACTCGGAGAAAACACGCCCCAGCGCCGCTTTGTCCACCACAAATCCCACTTGGCCAGACCCGGGATCGAACCCGTGCCGCCGCGGTGGGAAGCCAGCGACTAACCGCTGAGCTATAGCTCGGCCTCAAGAAAACCTTTAGTCAGGATAGCCAACCTTCAGGCCTATAACTGAGCTACAGACTTCCCAAACAAGAGAACAAAATTTTGCTTACTCAACCAAAACGTCCAATATGAATATCAGCAAATGAGATTGTTACATTCATCAAATGTCTCTCTGTGTCTTACACACAGAATATTCCTCGACCAAGGTTTATCCTTACGATGAAGTGAGGTTGAATTTATTGGTATTTTTGCCGTGAATGACCCTCCCTACCCTCCCGAGACGGTAGATGAAAGAAATGGAGCGTATGATACAATTATAATTGGCAGAGAAAACCGATGTACTTGGGAAAAACCTGTCTCAGTGACACTGTGTCCATCAAAAATTTCACACGAACTACTGGCACTGAACCCCGGGCCGCCGGCGTCAGAAACCCGCCTGATATACAGTACAGCATATCTACACACATAACCTCGTATGAATTATTATCTCCTACCGTGCGTGGAAGTCTGTGTACACTCTGTACATCTATTTTACATTTTGTTTAATTTTCCTCCTCTTAACGTTACGCTGACCCATCATCTCCTCGTTTATTATCTTCCGGCCACAAATTGTTCCTTTCACTGCCTGTTTCTTGCATGGATACAAAAAATAACGTCTCTTACAAAGAACACAGGAAGTAAAATAACACTATGGCTTCGAAGAAAAACACTTTCAGCTCAATTTCCTGTTCTAAAAAATCGTTTCGAAACTTTTCCTTCTCTATACACCCAACCCCCCTTTTCCTGCTAAGAATCTATCGCAAAGCCTTCCGGACAAACCTACATGGCCGGTCCATATTTTGCACGATGTCACATCAATGATTAATTTTTATGTTGTCCAGCTAGAGGAAATCTATTTCTCCTTTGCTCCTGTGTACAGGGTGTTATTCTCTTTCGTGTGTTACTCTAAAAGGCTGTACCTTAGACCACATAGCGTCAGAAGGTACAATAATAGATTAACGATGCCCAGTCGAGGCATTATCCCGGAATTTTCGTGTAAAACCACGGACGCCCTCAAACTGGCCGCTATTTCGGCCAGGATTTGAACTTAACACATCCCGAACACAAGTCTACAGCTCTACCGGTACGCCGGCCCGTTCGGCAAAGACCTTCATTCTTCTGTTCATTTAAGAAACAATGATAATGATAGCTCAGTCAATACAGTGATGGAATACGAGCAGGAAGGCTCTTGAAAACATGTGATGCCGACTACACTCATACACATAGCTAAGTCTGTGCAATGAGGTTATAAAGATTTACAGATTAATGCGTACATTGTGTACTGGTCCACTTCTGTACATAACCCCCCTACTATCGACTTCCATGTTAAACGTCAGATATTGCCTCGCGCCATCACCACGTCAGCAACTAATGACATTTAAACATTTCATACAGAATTTGTACATACTTGTCATCCGTTTCCATATGACACTTTACACACTAATCTGAGTGGTTTCTTGGTAAAGGTAAAGCTATCCCTGTAACGAGCCGTGGAGGGACTTAGGGTTGTGAGAGGTCGAGGCTGTCACATTTTCTAGACAATCGGCGCACAGATGGCGGTGAGGGTGTCAGCCTTACGCGCCGGCCGGCCGCCCTTTACCACCAGGAAGGTTCCTGGTACTCATTTCTGTTAGAGTCTGAGTGGACCTCAGGAGCATAGCGGCTGGAAGGATTAAGTCTATTGAAAAATCCTGTGACCTCATCAGGAATAGAACCCGCGACTTCCTGGTTTCTAGCATAGTGCCTCAACCAACTACGCTACTGCGTGCTCCAGGTTCGTTAGTAACTATCATCAAATTAAAATATAAATATAGATTTCGCGCAGCCGCCATGTTACTTCTTTGATAATCTACAAACAATTGCCACAACAAAAGTTGGACTTTTACAAGACATCCTATTATGAAGAATTTTAGGACTATTTGTCTGTGTTTATCTGAGACAGTATTAGTAACCCAGCTTACATAGCGTCGAATTTTTTTGCATGATGATAAATAACGAATCGACTTGCTCGGTTCATGAACTACTGTTTGTAAAATTCTCGTCTGAAAATCACGTTTCATGTCTCTGTATATCCTTCGTCGTCTCAATAACTGATTAATTAAGAACAATGCTATGAAGATGTATGGAGGAATGGAGGTACAGCTCTACCATTTTGGGCTCGGTGCTAGATGGAGGTGAGTGTTTAGGCCCCAGAGCCGGTATAGACGCCATGCAGAAAAGAGAAAAACTTTACTCCTGCCGGGAACCGAATCCCAGCCGTTAAGCCCAAAGCCCGCCGTTATACAAACTGAGATATCCCGGCTCTTACCGAGTCATTACTTGAGTAAGAATTCTGTTTCGCCAGCCTTCCCTCCTGAGGCAGCTGTATTGCTGAATCATTTCACGGACGGACGGACCAAACACGGTCTCTTTATTACAACATTATGAGCGGGAACATTTGCTGAACCCTCAACTTTCCCTCCGCTCCTTTCCCCTGAACACTACCGGGCCTTCACTTTCTCTCTCTGAACCATAAAACTACACCCTCGTCCTTATATCCAAATTTCTGGTTTATGTTTTATTTATTCTGCTGTTTGAAATTCTGGAGCATGCGGCTGGAGAGGTAGGTGAGTGCACATGGGGGGAGGGGGTTGACAGAACGGACTAAGCTGGTTCACCGAAGTTGACTTCTAGCTTGTATTACAGAAGTGCTCGGTTTGAATCTCGACCGGTTCACGTACAGAGTTTTCCCGCTGTTTTAAAAGCGAATGTTCCCATGGTCCCTTGAAATAGGCCATGACCGCTTCCTTCCTAATCCATTTCAGCTAATCATTCTAACATCAGTTGCTATATACTATTAGCTACCGACAGCATCCAGCAAAGCATAAATACACGAGTGAATAAATTCGAATAAATAACGTAAATATAAAGTAGTGGAAATTCTGGTCTGCATCTATGCACAGAATTCGACAGAAACATGTGAAAGGATCTGTTTGCAGGTAACAGCTGCGCAGGCTTAGTGACAATATGTGGAGACCGATAATCTCGAAGAATCATGTGGAACACAATTTGGCGGAAGACTTTGGTTTAAACTGGAAGCTGGGCGTGTATCATATAGCTTGCGCACAGTAGCTGTCTTAAAGCAAATCAGCTATGCTAATGCAGTGTGATTTTCGAAGGTACTTTAACCTCGCTATGCTTCGTGTAACAATATTATCATGAAAAAAAGGTCGTGGAAGCTTCTTGGTACTCAATTCTGTTAGAGACTTAGTCGACCCCAGGGCCATAGTGCGGCTGGAAGGATTAGGTCAACTGAAAAATCCGATGACCTCATAGGGAATCGAAACTGCGACCTTCCGGTTTGTAGCGTAGTTCCTCAACCAATTACGCTTCCGCGTGCCGCACTATCATGAAATGGGTTACAAAATTCAATACTACAGATTCAGGGACGGACATAAAACCATCCGCAGCTCCACACAATTAAATAACTATGAAGAATTATACAAGATCTACACGGCGCCACATCCCAGAAGACGGCAATCTTCATAGTCACCGCCGTGAAAACCTCAAATCTTACAAACTAAATAATTAACTCCACGAAGATGAGTCCTTCTTGATAGGCCGACAGTCGCTCAGCTACTCAAGGATTTCCCAGCATTTCATAGAACCCTTAAGTTTATTACCGTGACCACAAGAGCTCGTCACTGGTCCCTATCCTAGGCTAGACAAATCCGGGCCACATCACCCCATCCTATTTCTCTAAGAGCTATATAAATAGTATCCCCCACCTACACCTAGAACTTCCTAGTTGTATCTGTACTTCTGGTTCCCCTCCATGCCTACCATACGCGCAGCCCACAGCAGTCACCTACACTTGATCAGTCCACGAGTAATTATGTTTGACCAGGTCTAAATTCTGTGAAGTAAACGAGGCCTCTGCCTCTAATCGAACCCAGATTTCTGAGATTCCCCATCTTCTAACCAGCAATTTTGTCACTGTATTGAGATCTTCCCGGTTACAAATACAATTTTTTTCTTCCTTAAAACAACTCTCAAGTAAACCGTATGGATTGCACCCTGTTGTGTATTCAATAATTACGTGAACTGGACCGTCAACACAACATAAATAAGAACATCTTCAAGGTGGAGGCAAGCTCTTCTGGAATATGACGTTGTGTCAGATAGCAGATGTTTACCGCTGTCTCGAAGGATCATTCTGCTTCTATCTTCAGGGTCGAAGTATAAGCCAAACAATATGTAAACATCAAAGACTGCTTGCTGTCTACGCGGTGCTTGTCTAGCTTTAACTTCGTCCCTGAAGATGGTGGCAGGATGTCCCTTCGAAACACGTGTAAATTTCCACCAGGATACAAGCTGTATTCTTCGTACCTAGCAACGCCTTCATTTGGAAGCTGACTGGAGAGCTTCTGATTCACAAGCTCATAAAATGATGTTGGCCTCTTCTTACACCGGTAGGGAATGCAGGCCAGAGTTACAGATGGAACTCGTTTATGTTTGCACCTAACACTCGAACATTTCCGCATAACTTGTACTCTATATGACACCGTGACGATACGCCTATAGGTGAAATGTCACTGCAGAATTTACGCTGTACATAAAAAAGGGGGCCTTTCGCTCTAAAAGCTTTAAATATTAATGTCGCATTATTTCTTAAACACACTCTCTCCCTGGCATGTGAACACCCAAGTTCCTAAAGAATAAGAGTGAAGCAAGTGGAATATAGGCCTATTCTATTCCTTACGTCACATATTAAAAAAAAAAACATTGATTTTCTGTTATAACTACCTTCAGTGCAAGCTTGGTTAACAACTCTTACATACTGTCACGCGTAGGAGTCCGTTATAAGATTGGATTGGATTTGTTGCACCTTATACATTCACACAGTTCGAGAGTACAGGTAACACAGCGCTATCGCTATTTTACGTACTCTGCAGTTCAACGTTCCACACACACTAGGATTCTCAGTCTCCACTAGTCGTATTCTGGCAACGGTTTTATCACAGTCTCACTGGCACTTCAAATCATACGACTGCAGCTGCGAACGCCGAAAACTCGACTCGACTACTCTCGACTACCGTTCTCTACTCCCGCTGTTCTATACTCTTTCTTAAGCGACCTTCTTTGTCCTTTCATAACCCGTCGGAACGGACACAATGGAAAACATCACCTTACTATTAAGGAGGCTTGTTTACTGGTACATTATCTAGCAACGGATGTCCTACTGTCGCGTGCGCGTGTGTTGCAGGAATGTGAATATGATTATTGAGTTTCAGGACATCATCCATCGTTTTTATATAAAAATAATTGTATTAATGTTAATTGTGATCTTTTCTTTATCGGTTAATGTCTCTTTATAACTTCCGCTTTATCATTTTCTTCAATACTCGCATGTAATTCGCAAATCGGTTACCAGAAACTTTAATAAGCAAGCTGAATTATCATAATCATCAAGGAACCAGCGCACATAGTTCAGTCTGACATTAATTGAACAATTACTGAAAATGGAACATAAGATAAAATAGTTTATACACTACATACGGCACGCAAAGGTAAAATACAATATCTGATATTTCATCACAGAGGTGTACAAAAAATAATATTAAGAAAGTACAGCTCAGTATAAGTTTGGAGTGTACGAGTATAAACAATAAACCTTAACTTGCTTTGCTTCAAGGCTACGTACACAGTTGTCTGTATTTTCTTCGCAAAATCACTGATATCATCTCCAATATTCAGACTCATTTCTGTTAATTAGCTTCGAAAGTTAAAGCTTTACAACATTAAAGTTATGCTATATTTCATCGTCATTTATCAAACATAAATTCACAAATGTAACCGGTTTCTCCACACCGTTGTTAAATTAACCTTTTCCAACATACGAACGAGATTAATCGGCTTCAATCCAAGCTCTTCTGCCCTGGCTGGCTACAGTGTATGACAATCAGTCAATATAAATCACAGTATCGTCTCTCGACAGTTCAAATCATTCATTAACATTGTTGAAACCATAAAGATTATGTTATCCTGCAAACAGACTAATCAAAACAATTAAATTGTAGCGAATAAAAATACATCCAATGAAATTAAGAAAAATAAAGGCCTAATTAAAAGAAGAACGCTAACTATCAGGGAAGAAGATGGCTCGACTGGTAATGTTTCCACCTTGCAACCAGAAATTGTGCCATTCGGATTTCAGCTGCGACATCGAATATACGGACAGAAAATTTCGTAATTTTCCTCAGGCTCCGCAATAAAATGCTGTTGCAGTACTTTAAATTAGGCTACAACAGCTTCCTTCCACATCTCCTATTCAATATTCACCATCATCCCCGCCATTCTGCACTACTCGTATAAATTCTAAGTCACTGTAGTTAAATACTACTACTACTACTACTACTACTACTACTACTACTACTACTACTACTACTACTACTACTACTACTACTACTACTACTGCTGCTGCTGCTGCTGCTACCGCCGCCGCTTCTGCTGCTACTGCTGCTACTACTACTACTACTACTACTACTACCACCACTGTTACCACCACTACCACTGCTAGAACCATAAACAAAGTAAAAGTAAAAAAAGTAAAGCTATCCCTGTACCGGGCCGTGAAGGCCCACAGGGTTGTGAGATGTTGAGGGTCACGCCACTTTGTCCACACAAAATCCCACTTGACCAGACCCGGGATCGAATCCGGGCCGCTGCGGTGGGAATCCAGGGACTAACCGCTCGAGCTATGGCGAGGCCCTGGCTTGCAGGACAAACACACATGTGAAGGTTTCCAAGTCTCCCTCTAATGCACAGAGAAACTGTGAGAACAACAGAAGAATCTTATCTATCATAGCTTCCATTGCATTTACACAACTATTACAACTATAAACAAAGTAACATCTCTTAAACACCGGCCCTAAAAACATTTCGTCACAGCCCTATATTATTCCTTCGTGTCCTCACTTGTTTCATTTAACACAATTCTCTTTGATATTTCTTTATGGCTGTGCATCCCTTATAGTGTGAGTTTATGAACTATAATCTCATTTCTTGTCTCCCTTCCTGCTAGGAAGGCACCTCTTCCTACTCTCTTTGTGAGAGTTTCTGACTCTGAATGCGTTTGCATGCCGCTGTCACAGCGATGTGTTTTCAGCTGTTACACTGAAATGGAAGCAAACTTCAGATATTCCTCGTAAACCATATTATCAATTCGTTGTTATAATTATCAAAGTTCATGATGCAGATCGTATTAAAACACAGAACCTTACAGGATACTGATTTGTCTGCAAACAGTTGAAGTACCCTTCCCATCTTATTAAAATTATTAAGCATATGACCTCATATCAAAAGCTGCCGAAAATCTCCTAAGCACTGGTGTGTAAAGAAACATGACATTTAATTACATTTCTGTCATAAGAAACGTAGGGAAAAGAAGTAATAGCTTGAAATAACAATCCGACTGAAAGGGGATTAAACAACTCCAGAGAACACAGTTCTTGAGAAGCTTGTAGTTTTGCTCAGCCAGTGTGAAACACAACCGATTATAGTGTGCCCATAACAGCTTCAAAAGTTTGTCATTATTAGCCAGTGAGACAAGTCGTTACGTCACATATATTCTTATGCAGACCATATATTCTTAACCAAAATAAAATAAAATAAAATAAAAAATAAAGCTTTGAGTTCCCAAGGTTGCATGCCCTATGTATTACGCATCTCCCGCTCAAAAAAATATTTATGGCAAAGTACAGAGTGATTCTACATTACTGTCGTGGTTTCCGTTGCCTATAATTTTCAAACTGGAAACAAAATAAGAGGCTTACGCGCCAAAAAAAGGCGCGTATGTTGAAGTTGTTTAGAAATCTTTAGTATTTATTTTATAGACAATGAAACTTTTCGAGTTAAACTTTCTCATTCCGTAAGCAGTTTTATTTTGCTGTTTCGGGTTTGAAAATTATAGGCTACGGAAGCCCTGACAATAATGTAGAACCACCCTGTATATTTAAATTCCGTATATAAGAAATATTACTAACATGCTTCAGCGTTTTAGTTATAGGCCATGGAAGTCCCGACAATAATGTAGAACCACTCTGTATATTTAAATTTCGTATAAAAGAAATAGTACTGACATGCTTCAACGTTTTAGCTACCATTGCAAAACGTAAAGCGGCAAGCACGTGTGTCTGCAAGGAACAAGTACAGTAAATTACTTCCACAGCAAACATGATAACCAACGCATAGCTTAAACAGGAAAACAAAAATACTGAAAAACAGTATATGACGGTATTTTAATATCACGAGTTCCGCCTACTCAGCACCCAGTCATAACTTCCAGTATTCCAAGAATACAGGCTATGTACAGGTTTTAATAATTTCTTCTCTACGTGCATTCTTCATAAAAGTGATGACAGCTGACAACATATATACTATTGTTGGCTGATCTACCTAATGGAAGAATGTGTACTATCTCCAGTCAGCTACTGTCATCTCACGCAACACAATTATTATTTGATTTTACAGAGAGAAACTGCAAAAATATTTTTGACACAAGCCAAGTTCAGCGACTGGCCACTTCACAAGAAGAATTCAGCTCCATGGAGTTAGATATTGTGAAGTGTACATCCATTGCTAGGCAACGACTCGGTAGACATTACCGCGGAAACGAATATGGAGGCAACAATCAAATAACTTCCACTGCTATTCGAGTGCGCTGTAAACACGTCCTCACAATAATAGAGGAACCGGTGTTTTCTGTGGATCCGCCTCAAAACTACATAACGAGGATCTCACGGAGCTAGAATTAGAATTTGGTCGAGTTCTAGAAATGGCAGTCGACGATGACCGAGAAGAAATGGCAACAAAGGAATTAGTCGGCGCAAAAAAGACTTCATGTGTGATTTGAAGTGACAGTGAGGCTGTTAGAAATCCGTTGCCAGGATACGACTAGTGAAAACTGAGAACCCTAGTGAGTGTGCAACGATAAACTGCAATGCAGAATAGCGATAGCGCTGTATTGCCTGTAGTCCCGAGTTGTGAATGTGTAACGTGTAGGCGAGCGACATGTCCTTTCGAAACGTCGACTGACTTCCAACGGACCACACAGCGTTATATCCCAAAAGACATAAATCTTATTCTCAGCTGTAATTTGTCTGAATAATCCTGATACGTGTATTAGTCATATGAGTCATATTACTGCCACTCGCCTTTCGCTTGGGTAGTACTCATCCGGATAAAGCACGGCTTCCCAAATCCACTCCACTCACCCTGAGTCCTATCAATATCATTCTTTTATATTTCGGTCTTCAATAGAAGAAAAGGTGGACCCTCCCTGAGCCCCCAATTCCCCGTTCTACGTGGGTAGTTTCATCAGCGACCGAAGTTTTGGGGTAAGGATACGTCATTGCCTCCAAGAAAGGAAACAGTCCTCCCCCCTCCCTCCCCCTTGCAGTGCTCTAATCTACTTTTCCTCTTTTCTCCGTCTTCTATGTCCATTGTGACGATTCATTCAGTAAAGGGTTACAAAATCCAAGTAAAATGTTGCGGTTGGGGAGAGGAAGGCTCCACTGCCGGCTCCCTCCCCTTTCCGCCTTCTCTCCTGAGTAAATTTGGCTCGAATCCACCAGATCTTTTATGTAGCACCCCTCCACATAACTGTATGTTCAAAGGGAGGGAGAACCCCAATGAAAGGCCAAGATGTTCTCCTCAATTCTTTGCTGCGGTTCTATGATATACGTATGAATAGAATTGCCACAAAACATATAGAATCATTATTGGCTTCTCACACAATATCCTTCATGATAATCATAGAAATTTGCGGTGCAGTGCCTAGATATCCCAGACGCAATTCTAAGCCCAATGGCGTCTGGTCTGACCATGGTGTTTCATGCTTTCTCTCACATCCTCCAGCATGTTACAGGGCAATGGTCTAAAGCGGGCCCAATCCACTTACTACAACATCTTTTCAAATTCTTCATGTCACTGGACAATATATATTGTTATGTGGTTGAAGGGGGTACTTGTATAACCGAAACTGACGACATCTTCCATTCGTAGTGTCCATGATAAGGTACCACGTGATGTGAAATCTTCTCGCGCCACTAACACAAAATAAGCAGTTTTATCCGTACTTTACACGTACAACTTTGTGAAGGTAAAACGGTGAAGTTCTTCCTGTGCTTAATTAGGAATCACGCCCGGAAAAGGTACGGATGAATGGAGGTTAGGGCTTAGCCATTCTTAAGGCTAAAACATGATTTAGGTGGTCAGCTTCAGGACCCAGCCGCTCTATCCCCGGGGAAGAGCCCCATATGTCTAAAATATAGGATGCTGGCTAGGCCTCAGCCGGTGTAGACAGTATGGAGAACAGAAACATGTCTTGCCTCTGTCACGAATCGAATACAGATTCCTCCGTCACCCAGCCCTTAGTAGTCATACCGACTGAGCCATCCCGGTTTCAGATAAAAGTAGGTATGCATTTTAAATGAAACTTGCACAAAATCCCTTCAAGTTTTTTTAGTTATCTGTAATCACTGTCAACTGTAGTCACGATAGCGTGTCTCCAGACAGAGATTCAAACACAGGACCTACTTAATACGAAAGACAGAGCGGGTTGGTATAGCGGTAACCCTCTGAACTCGCACCCGGACGGAACTTGGTATGATTATTTGTCAGGAAACAGCTACCATTACTGAGGACTTTCATAGTTTTCTTCATTCCTTCCAGGAAGACATTACGGCTAGTAGCTCGATTAGGCTATGAGCGCTTCTTTCCAAATCCTTCTCACTTCATTATTCGTAATAGTCGTGTCATTCGACGCTATAAATTTAAAACATCGACGTAAAAACACAATAAATACAAAACAAATGTGTTAACGACGGCACAGTGACGCTGAGTTAACAGACGAAGATACATCCGAAAAGAACGCCTAGTCTGGTTCGTCGATATTTGCGTCACTTAATACGTCAAGAAACGTCGGTACGCATATCCTAGATAACAGTGGTGTTTGCGGAAGTTATCCATACGTCTTGACTGTTCAGTGTTTCATGCAGAGCCGAAATTCCTGCCAAAAAATCAAAATTACGATAGGCCCATGTTTGGTAATACGAAAACATTCTAGTTCTTTTCTAAAATTTAGATATTTTTAAAATTTAAAAAATGTACATTTCCAAATATTTACCATATTAACAGTTACGAAGAATTTAGACAATTTTTAATTATTTAAAAATCTGTAATAATTTCCAAATATGAAAGTAATTTAATTTTCGAAAATTTTAAGTCTTACTGCAATCTGTACGTTTAAAACAAAAAAATGAAGATAATTAGACGAGTAGCATTAAAGAAGTACTTTGAAATGTTTAATTTTTAAAAATTTCATAATTTGGCAAATTCTGATAATTTAATCTCTTTAATATTTACACAATACTGAGAAGGGAAAAAATATATCCCTGTAACAGGCGTAGAAGCCCGTGTGGTTCTGAGAGAACGAGGCTTCCGCATTTTCTCTAGACAATTGGCTCATGGATGGCGGTGAGATTATCAGCCTTACGCGCCGGCTGCACTTTATCCCCCAAAAAGATTCCCAGTACTCATTTCTGTTAGAGGCTGAGTCGACCCCAGAGTCATAGTGCGGATGGAAGGATTAAGTCAGCTGAAAAATCAAATGACCTCATCGGGAATCAAATCCGCGACCTTCCGGCTTGTAGCATAGTGCCTCAACCAACTATGCTACCGCACGCCGCCACACAGTAGAGAAATTAAAAAAATAAAATAAAAATGGATACCTCGAGAAATTTTAATAATTTGAAAATATTCGAAGAATTCGTACACTTAAAACTATAGAAATTCCCATAAACTTGTAGCTTAGCACGCTCATTGATGAGTACTGGTCTCACATCCTAACCCGACGTGCCCTAGCCTAACCTAACCTAGCCCAATCCTCTCGAATATGCAGTTGTCTAAGAACCTAACTTTACCTAGCTTGGTCTAAGCTACTGTAACCAAACTGTGTTCACATGCGCAGGTGTTCAAGCAGGTTCTACTTAAGTGGATAATCTCTGGGATAGGCAGGTGGGTGGGCAGTAGCCTGAAAGCAGAGACCTGACTTACCATAATCTGACCTAAGCCAACTGGACACAATCTTCCCACATACACAGGTTGAAATGCCTCCATTTTCAGGGTCAAAATTTATTAAATCAGAAAAATGCAAACATGAAACACAGCGCTCCTACTTACTGCTCTCTACTTCCTCATTGGGCCCATTTTCCGACCCTGACCATGGAGGCAATACTGATATTATAAATTCAAAACGATCTGTGTATGGAACACCAACAGTTAGTAGGCAGCCATAAAAATTATTTGGTTCTGGGGTATGACGATGAGTAGTCATACAGAAGTTCACCGGCGTTTCGGAGGAATAACTGCCTCAATTTTCAGGACGATATTTGTTTCTTGCTGGTTTGCCACTTGATTTATATTTCGACCCTCAATATGTGGTCAGCACGTTTATCCGAAATGACGTCACATTCCACAAGCGAATACTCTTCATTTACAAACCTGACCATTTATTTAACAATATTTAACATAAATAATTTTCATTATTACGATAATTTAAACAATTTTATTTAAAGTATATGAGACGCAGACTAGCCTAGTAGTTTGGAATGACGCATCCATGACGCGTGCAACTCTAACAGGCGAACAGTAAGGTTACTATTTCCTATTTCTGTTATTTCATTTTAAACAGCGACTGCAGAGAAAGTGCGCTAATCCTCGTTAGCGAGGCAGACGTTAACGTGGGAGAGCGAACAGATGTTCTCGTTGCTGATAAAACTTCATCTCTCCGCCTCCCTACCGCAGCAATAATTCTCTCTTCTCTTCATTTTCGGTACCGTGACATACACCGTGGACATTTTTCTCTGTTTTACTAATTTTATTAAACGCCTATCCCTATGAATCAGGAGGTGATGAGAGAAACTGGCAGATACAACAGGACGACGGACTGGTACGTTAGTTTCGTGCCTGGATGTTATCTAGCCCTTGAGAACTCCTAATTAGCATGGGTGTTCAGACGAACAATCCAGGTCACGTAACGCAGGATCTGAGGTTCACACAGCGGTGGTTATGAAGAATTCTATCTTCTGGGATATAGCGCCGTGTAGGATCTGAGGTTCTCACAGCGGTGCTTATGAAGAGTTCTGTCTTCTGGGATATAGCGCTGTGTAGGATCTGAGGTTCTCACAGCAGTGCTTATGGAGAATTGTATCTTCTGGGATAAGCGGCCTCCGTAGTCTAGGGGTAACGTTACCACCTCATGACTCAAGGTACGCCTGTTCAAACCCGGCGGAGGTCGTGGAATTTTTAAGGGAGGAAAAATTCAGGGAACAAGTCCTCCGGGAGGGACTTTAAGCCGTGGGTCCCGTGTCGTAGCTTTACGGCACGTAAAAGAACCTCATGTTTCAAGGAGATCTGTGAGCCAAATTGAAGGACATTTCCCGCCCAACAATAGTCTCTAACGCCTCTGGTAGATGGGGAAGCATCTAGATACCGCTGAGCCAGTAGAGGCCGAACTCGCTGGCTGAGTACCACGCTGGCACGCACCAGTACCGGTAGGGTATAGAGACTGGTAGAATATCACAGGGGGGACGTACAATAGATCAAACTGGTCGCGGTGCATGGGGAAACCCACCCCCTCCAATAATAATAATAACAATCTTCTGGGATATAGTGCCGTGTAGGATCTGAGGTTCTCACAGCGGTGGTTATGAAGAGTTCTATCTTCTGGGATATAGCGCCGTGTGAGGTAAATTAATGTTGCCCTGTACTTAATTAAGCACTACGCCATGAAGACGCATGGGGGAGTGGATGTACAGATCCACATTTTCTTCATCTCGGCACTAGTTAAGAGGTCGGTGGTCAGCTTCAGGCCCTGGCCGGTTTATCTCCGGGAAAACAGCCCCCGGTACCCACCGGATAGGAGGCAGGGAAATCCCAAGAGTCTGTCTCGACGACATAGAGGAAATTCTTTATCCTACCAGGACTCGAACTCCAACCCCTCGGCCGTCCACTATAAGGCAGTGTAGAATGTTGAAAGTCGCCAGATGTTTCGGAGGATAATATCGCCTCCATAGTCAGGGCTGGAGAATAGGCCGAGTAGAAACCAGCGTGAAAGCAGGTGGCAGGCGGAGAAGAAAAGAGCAGTGCTGTACTTTCCAACTGTTTTCACACTGGTTTCTTGCCCATTTTATTTTCAACACTGAAGGTATGGGCCACGGGTTCATCCGGAGCGTTGGGTGACTTTCAAAGGGCTACATGACGTTATATCTCAGATGACAGAGCCCTTACTTCAAGTAAAATCTAAGCAATATGAACCACTGTAAGACAGAGGAGAATAGCACAGTAGATGTTTATTGGGACCCGTATTTTAAACAAGATCTGTGGTGGGGGAGGAGGAGGGGAGAGGAAGAAGGAGAGGGGTAGAAAGTAAAGTAGTTGAATATGTGAAAATTTAAAGCCGTGGAAAAAAAAAAATATATTTTTCTGTCTGGAAAATGTATAGGTTGAGACGGAGTGGAAATTATGTAATTATTTTTGTGATAATGATTCAGAAGAGGTTGCCCAGCGACATTAATCTGCTCAGAGCGTCATGTTACGCGTTTGGCGAGTTTTGCTTTGTGCCCAGTTCCAATGAGGAGGCCCTAATTTCCTTCTGCAATTATTTCCTACAGAGTTGTAGGCCGAAATTAAAATTATGGATTCCTTATTAATGTTGAGTTGTACAGCTGTAGCTGCGGAATTTCAGAGTGCGTGGAATCTTGCCGTTCCGCCATCCGCTAATTTAACCTGTCAGACCGGTACGTTGTGTAGTTTGCACATTTAAATTTCGTGGAAGTTCGTTAAGTGGATCTCACTAATTAATACTATTGGTATATTACTGACATCCAGGTAATTTATAATTTCGCATTCTCAGTTATTAAATTCTCATATTTTTATGAATTTATAAATGTCACAATACTAGCAATGTGCCCCTCATTCTCAGACTTTCTGCCAGAATGCGAGGGGTAAGGCCTATGTTCCAGTGCTGACTCGCAGCCCCCACCCTCCCCCAGCTAATAAAGTTAACAAAATAGAGTGAAACGGAGTAATCATTCACGACCGATCTACTGTTTCTGCAATTTTTTACAGACACTGCATCACCTACAGATGTTGCACAGTGTGAAAATGTGTATGTAGGGCAGAATATTAATGGTAAGTCAGTCGGACAGACTGGTGAGACGTATTGCATATATAGAACGGGGCAACAACATCTGTCATTTGATTTGCAGTACCTCTGAGTCTTTCATTGGGCGATTACCAAACAACACCGCCGCTTACAGTTACCACTTCCAGTATCTGTAAACTACACTTAATAACAAACTGCAACACGAGAAACGAATAAAGAGTGAAATACTCGTAATGGCAGAGACCTCCCTTTATTTAATTATGTACCACAGCTAGGCAACGGCGCGATAAACATCTCGTGTAAGCGCACTCAACAATAAGACGAATGTTTATAGCTCGTTGATAGGCAACAGCGCGCCAACGGACTGGCGATATAGCTATCACGCGACTGCTTTTCTATAGGGTCCGTGCCGCCAGTCGTGAAGTAACTCTGATTCTCTCAGTAACAGTAATCCATGCGGAGGTGGGGCCGAATACCTCCACCGTGACCCTGCAAGTCGTAGGAGGCAACGAAAAGGGAAGTCTCAAATCTAAGACAGTAAAATACGGTCGCGAGGCCCAAGGGACTCGGACCCGAGAAAGGCTGCGCTGGCAAGTGCCAGCAGCATATACAAAAGACAGACCCGTTCTCTCGTCAGAGAGGGCGCCCCACAGAAACAGACCGTAACTGTCAAACAGTAATGATTATCTGGTCATGCAAGACTTACTGACTGACTGACTGACTGACTGACTGACTGATTGTCAGCCGCAATGTGATTTTGACAGTAACAGTGACAAAGCGGAGAGTCCAGGAGGGATCTGAAGTTGAGAGTGCAAGGACGAGAATGAAGCGTGAATTGTGAAGATTTAGGCTGGCGCCACACGAGCGCACAAAATGCACCCGTTGTAGAAATAAACAAGAGGGGCGAATGCTACGCTCTCTTCTGGCTCCACTGCAGACAAAAATCTAGGCACCACATTCTGCAAATGCGTGGTGAACGTCCATCATAAATTACGTTCGTTGCAACGGACGTACTTCCTGTGCTCGTGTGGTCCCAGCCTAATTGAATACAGAATTGTATTATATACAATTCTGTATATATAGAAGAATACAGAAGGTCGGCCTGTGAGTATTTAAGGTGTAATTTGAAGACTTCGTTTATGTGTAATACTTGGCGTGTGTAATCCAGTGGGACTGATGTAGTTTCTGTGTTGAGATCCGTTGCCAGGAGATGACTAGTGAAGATTGTGAATCCTAGTGCGTGTGCAGCGGTGAGCTGGAAAGTGTTTAAATCAGCGATAGCGCTGGATTCCCTCTATTGGCTGTAATAGTGCCACTAGGCTGCGCCATAGCTCAAGCGGTTAGTCGCTGGCTTCCCACCACGGCGGCCCGGGTTCAATCCCGGGTCTGGTAAAGTGGGATTTGTGGTGGACAAAGTGGCGCTGGGGCACGTTTTCTCCGAATACTTCGGTTTCCCCTGCCAATCTTCATTCCACAAATTGCTCCACAATCACCCTCACCTATCATTTGGGGCTGGTACAATAGCCAGAGGTGGCCGCAGTACAAGGGACTTAGTCCCACCCCACTAGCAATAAAAAAATGTTAAAAAAGTGACACTAAATCGAAACATCCGAACTAGAACCCGTCATTATCGTTACGCGTACCACCCGACACGTGAAAAAATTTTAATCTCTAAGTCTGAATGAAATTGTGCATTACAGTATGTCACTGAATTCGTCTGTCTTCAGTGAAGAGCTGTGTAGTGTCATTTACAAAATCCGAAGTGACCTCGATATGCAGTATTTGAGGCTAACAGCGGTGGTTATGAACAGTTATATCTTCCTGGACATAATTAAGTGCAATCCGTTGAAAGTCAGCTGACGTTTCGGAGGAACATACCGCCTCCAACTATACTTGCCACCTGCTTTCATGCTGGATTATTGTTTGGCTTATTCTTGGACTTTGAAGTTAGATGCTGCGTGTTCCTCCGAAACGTCTGTTGACTTCCAGTGGACTATATGGCATTACATCCAAGAAGATACAACCCTTCTTGATCTTGATATCTCCAAAAATTTCTCCACGTAAATAATCTGTCACCCTCAATTCATGCGCTCGTTGTTGCTATGCAACTAGGTATTTCGGATTTTTTTCTGTAACATTGAAAATAGGGACGATATTTCAGGTCGCAATTTTATCGTCCCATTCTCTACAGAGAAGACTATTAATCTGCAGTCTATCGAATGGGCTTATGGGACAGGAGGGGGTAAAATATTCATCCATAAAAAACAGTAAAGGTTTCCTTGTAACAGGTCGTTGGGGTCCACAGGGTTGAGATGTTGAGGTTCCCACATTTTCTAGACAATCGGTTCACAGATGGCGGTGAGGTTGTCAGCCTTACGTGCCGGCCACCGTTTACTCCTCATGAAGATTCCTGGTACTCATTTGTTAGAGGCTGTGTCGATTCCAGGCCTATAGTCCGGCTGGAAGGATTAGGTCAATTGAGAAATCCGATGACCTCATCGAGAATCGAACCCGCGAACTTCCGATTTGTAGAATAGTGCCTCGAACTTATTAAAACTGTTTAAATCATATCAGATGTGCATGTCACAATTTGTTCCTCAGATCTTAAAATTCATTACACCGTTTAGATTTCCAAAGAACAGAATTCAGAATCCTACACTGGCATTCAAGCATTACAATTATTAACACATCCCTTCAAAATTCTATTCAAAACATCATATTTACTTTCCAACATAACTCAGTCTACATATAAATGAGGAAGAGATTTTCATGCTTTCTAAATCTCTTAATTTTCAATGACGATATTCGATTTTCTCATTTCACCGTTAATATTTCTAACATCAAACTTTGCTTCTCGTTTACCTCATACGTCATTTGGTATTAACCCTTGAACATTCGTGTATATTTTATTATTCTGAAACTTGATATTCCTTCCATCATTATCATCTCGCTTAGGCACACAAAGTTCAGTTTCCGACTCCACGGAAACTCTTCATAAACTACAGAGAGACAATGCCCCTTCTCTGTGATTCTCTCTCTAGCTCTTTCAAGTTACATCTGTACTAATCTCACTTCTCATGCCGATGAAAGCCTACCAGTAGTGGATTACAGTAACAATCGGGCCTGATTCTATACGAATTCCCATCCTGTTCACGAAACTACCCTTCCGCTGTTCAGAGTGATAACTAGCCTGGTTCGGCTATCGCAACCATCTCACTGCCTACAAAGGCTCCAAATCCTTCTCCTGCTTTCACCACATACATCTCCACAATTTGGAGATTTCTATACCGAGAGATGAACCCTCTCCTGCTCTTCATCTGAATTCTTAGTCTTTAGGAACGCCAACTGAATTTATCAAGTCCTGTCTTCCATCCAGCGCCCTGCTTTCGCCTTTTCACTCACCCGTAATTCAGTACGCCTTGTCCGTGTGTTCATTGAATCTTTTAATAATCTGCACGGTTCTGCTGCAATTCTGGAATACTTCAAGTAACAAGCCAGGTACTCATAGTGAATGAGAGCTGCAAACAACACAGACGAATGTTTTTATGTTCATCTGCTAAACCTGTCGCTCATTAGCAAGCATTACCACGATTATTTCCCGCTGTTTGGACGGAAGAACCCTAACATGTTGAATACTGTCAAGAAAGTGTACTGATGGATTTATCTACGTACGCTGAAAAGATTTTCAATTGGGCTTTATGTTTAATTATGACGACGGTAAATGGGAGAATATCCAAGAACTGCATTTTGTTAGAAGACAGGATCATAACAACTGGATAATTTTAAGCTCCCACAGCAGTGAGTATGATGAATACTGTCTTCTGGGATGACGCCGTGTAATCTGGTAATTTTCAAGGACGTTTCGGAGGAAAGTAGTGCCTCTGCCTTCAGGGTCAGCAGTCTGCAAGACTCAAGCACAACCCTCTGCTGTTTACAGAGAACTCATTAAAGGACAAAAAAATTAAACAAATGAGCCCTGAACTGGATACGAAATCATAATGTCTGACTTCTGACCACTATTATTAAACACCTGTTAGTATATATCGATCGGCTACAGGAAATGGTTTGATTCCCGAAAAGGGCAAGGAATTCTTCTCTACTCAGTCCAGACCGGCCCACCCAGCCTCCTATCCAAAGAGAACCGGGAGCTCTTTTCCAGTGGTTAAAGCGGCCGGTGCGTGTAGCTGACCAATCACCCAATCCATTGCCGAGGTGAAGAATGGTGAAGCTATATCTCCACTCCTTTATACGTCTTCATTGCGAAGAGCTTAATTAATCAAGTACAGAGACAACTTTTTTTTTCCTTGGCACTACAGCCCCAGTGGGCCTAGGCCTACCTCCATGAACTTCTCCGTTCACTTCGATTTTTCTAGATCTTAGACATACGTTAGGACTCCTTGGGCGGGTGATCAGCTCGTCGCAAGGCCTCTACCTGTACACAAACACAGAAAAACGCAACAAACATCCATGCACTGAGTGGGATTCGAACCCACGATCCCAGCTTCCGAGCGAGCGAAGACAGTGCACGCCAGAGACAACTTTACCTTTTCACCTTATTATCAACGTTGCAGTGACGTAAAGCAAACGAATCTAATGTCACTCGGTTCAGAATAAACAGTGTGTTTCAAATAAAACGGATGTCTTTCTGTATAAACAAATATAATAAAATAATGTAACATCCGCTCAGTGCAATCTGCAACGAATTCGTGGGGCTACCGATGGAGGCGCCACTTGACGGCTTGCATGTGAGGCAAGAAAAAATCACGATATTTCACTCTGATTATTTTCCTTTCAAGTTAGACGGGATAGCACAGTCGGTATAACGTTTGTCTATAGGCTGGACGACCGAGGGGTCGGAGTTCCAGTCCCTCTTCTCTTCTCAATATTATCCAGACCGGCTCTGGGACTCACCCAGCCTCCAATTCAATGGGTGACGGGGGGCTATTTCCCGGGGGTAAAGCGGCAAGGGCGTGAAGCTGACCACTCAACTCCAGCCAGTAACGAGGTCAAGAAATTTGGATCTATACATCCACTTCCCCATTGGCCTTCATGGCGTAGTGCTTAATTGCTTAACTACCGGGACTTCACCTACCTACCGTTAGAATGCCCATATCGTAAATTTTAAGGCTGTAGGCCGTTGGCATACTCATTTTCATACCAATCTTACTGCGTATAACAAATGAAAAGTTGTTTCGTATTTTCGAAGAGCCTTCTCATGAGAAAAACCTGCCCAGAACCATTTCGTTCATCCCACAAATACCACCTGGACTAACCTTGCCCTGAACCCGTTTCGTCGCGGTGAGTAGCCAGCGGCTAACAGCCTGAGTTATGGCACGGCTATGGGCCTTGTTTATATATTTTAAATCCATGAGTTGCTGAGTTTTATCATCATTTTAACACAGGGTACTGACAATTTTATCCACATAAAAAACAACTGTATACTTGTTTTCGTGCTAACATGCCCATGTCATCCGTCCAAGAAAACTGTGTATACAAGCCTAATCATGTTTATATTGTCGCGTATCGGGCGTATATCGCGACAAATAACTTCACGCCGTATTTTGTAAAGCGAATTTTAATTCACATTCGCACTTACAATCACCCAAATTACAATCTGACGATTACTGCTATCTGCAGTATCACAAATATTACACTCCAAATGCCACAATACAACTGACTAGATGCTGGCTAACTCGGAACTAACTCGGAGGTAGCTCGAGGACTGACTCGTAGGTAGCTCCAGGACTAACTGACTGACTCAGTACAACTGACTGTGAATAGCCTTCGCTGCTCCCTATGTAACCTTGATCGGACAATACGGCCACGTAATAGGCACCCTTGTTGCTAGCCACGCTGTCCGGAGTTGTTGACGGCTGCCTAGTAACCGCGATATCCCTTGGTGACGTCACCGCGTTGACTTGCGTTGCCTAGCGACCAGGATGCTAGGANGCAAAATAATGACTATAATTCTGGATGGTTTGAGGTTCTCAGAGCAGCAGACATTAAGAGCTGTATTCTGTGATATCTCTGCTTGTTATGCTGGTTTATTTCTCGGCTTACCCTTAGAACCTGAGGATGGTGGTGACATATTCCTCCGAAGGGTCCGTAGATTTTCGACGGACTGCACGGCGTTACAGCCCAGAACACAGGCGTAAAGACGCTAGTGTATCACTGCGACTCATGCACTGACAACAGAGCAAACAATTGTACAGTGTTTTAGTGGACGCATTTACAAACCCTTGCAGACTGACTTGAAGCATTCAGCTCTTCTTTATACACACATCAGAGTTCCCTTAAACTATTATCCCATATTTCTGGACCTGGCCTTCATCAAGAAATGCTCACTTGACTTCCACTAAGTTAAAGATTTAAGGTGTGTATGGGTTGTAACAGGCGAGCACTGTTGCGGCGCGGTCTAAAGCATGAAGTCTTCTCCCGCTTGAGCACTGTGGTCGTGGGTTCGAATCCCACTCGAGGCATAATGTGTGTGCGTTTATTCTGTGATTGTGTTGTTCTGTGTGTAGGTAGCGACCTTGCGAAGGGCTGATCCCCCGTCCAAGGAGTCCTAACGACTGTGTAAAGGATTAAGAAACTGCAAAAGTGGCCGAGGCCCGACAAAGGGCTTCAGACAGATAGATGGGTTATAAGAAAGTTTCAGTTAAGCTGGATTACACTCCTTCGCTTCTTCAATGCAGTCACAACCACTGTACAGCTGCTTCTTGATTTTCATCTCATTTCTCACTAGAAATCCAGAAGCCTGGTCTACAAACATGGCGTATACATAATACAGTGTCCCAGGAGGAAAGGTCAGTATTCTGGGAGGTCATATTATGGTCATTCTAAGCCAGAAATAAAAGTGTATGTGTCCCACAGGGACTCGAACTCCAACTCCTCGGTCGTCCAGCCTATAGCGACTGCGCTACTCTGGCTCCCTGTGAACTTGAAACAGCATAGGTAGAGGTCACTTACGCTAAATGAAAAGTATTACATGATGACCTTTCTATAACCACACGAGTGTGAAGTTCATAATGTGCTATGATAACTGAATTTTCTGGATCACTGCTCTGTTATAGTTCACTTAATACATAAAAGGTGGCTCTGCTATGGCATTGTTAAAAGTGAAACTGTTTCTTTGACATCAGGAAACACACAAATTTATATATTGTCTCCAGGGGATAACGTTACTCAATGAGCGGCCCTGTATACTCTGCATATACGGAATCATGAACTCTGTGTCAATGGCCTGTTGACTACCCTCTCGGTTAGCTCCACTTCCTTCACTCTGTGATTCCACGTGCTGTATTGTATGGCCTCATTAATTTAGTCTTGCCCCTGTAGTAAAACTCAGTCGAAGTTTCTCGTCGAATAAGAATTAAGAACAGTTATAATTCACTTACAAAAACATTCTCATATTTCGTTTACACAGTCGTCAGAAATGACCCAGAGCTCCTTTGCTCTGCACTGTACACAACGGCGCATGCGCAAAGCGTCCTGACAGCCACTCTCTCTCCAATTCCCGTGAGAGAATAGAGCTTGCCTTCAGCCCAGAGTAAACACCCATAATTTTCAATGAATTGCAATCACAATACTTTCTATGCTAACCTTTTATACTCTTAGAATCATTAAGCTCATATAAATCATTAAAAAATCAGTTAATATTACACATAAATTGTTATTATTTGCATCCTGTTGCGTGAATACACCTAATACTATGTATTAATTTTACAAATTAAACCGTGAGTAAGCTAGAAACTTTGACGCCCAACGAGCTGCATTAGTAGAGACTACGTAGCAAAACTTATACCACATAAATCAGAATGAATATGAGAAGATGACTTTAACTAATGGCATGCAGTCAATACCGAAGAGGAAAAACGGTCATTTGGCTCTCAAGAAAGCAGAACATAATAACAGCAACGTAACGAATTAATGCAACAAATAAGGGAGGAATTTGGAAACAGCTAACAGGATGATAACCGTGGCACTATGGGGTTGGGAAGTATAGCTCCACCATTCTTAACCTCGGCACTAATCAGAGATGAGTGGTCAGCTTCACGCCCGCGAAAACATTCCCCGGTACCCACTGGAAAGGTGGGCCCCAGAGCCGGTCAGGAGAGGAAAATCTCTTGCCACTGCTGGGAATCGAACACTGATTCCTCGGCCGTCCCGCCAGTAGCCCATTGCTATACTGACTGAGCTATCGGCCAGAATATTCTCAAACGTATTACAAGGGTGGGATCACAACCAACGAAATAAACTGGGCCTTAAACTACACTGGAGCGTATTTTGTCCATCCGCTGATGGTACTTTCCCTGTCGGTAACGTTACGTAATGTGAATCGACCCTCGAGTGTTGAGTGCTGGCATGAGAGGAGCAACCTCCTGTCGCTCCAAGGGCTCAGGCCACTACTGGGTCCATTGTGCGCCTCTGGTTTCACTACGAACATTCAAAAGAACTTCATTCCCAATGCTAGTACCAGAATCTGTGTAACTGAAGCCATGATAACACAGATCTCTTCTCCACAGCTTCCAGACCGGTTCTGCGGCCCACCCAGCCTCCTACCTAACAGCCACAGGGCGGCCGGGGCGTGAAGCCGACCACACACCTCTATCTACTGTCTAGATAAAGAATGGTGGAGCTATACCTCCACTCCCCCACACGTCTTCATTGCACAGTGCCTAATTAATTAAACAGCGGGCCGCGCCATAGCTCAAGCGGTTAGTCGCAGGCTTCCCACCGCGACGGCCTGGGTTCGATCCCGGGTCTGGTCAAGTGGGATTTGTGGTGGACAAAGTGGCGCTGGGGCAGGTTTTCTCCGAGTACTTCGGTTTCCCCTGCCAATCTTCATTCCACCAATTGATCCCCAATCACCCTCACTTATCATCTGGGGCTGGTACAATAGGCCAGAAGTGGCCGCAGTACAAGGGACCTATTCCCAGCCCATTAGCAATAAAAAACTGAGTAAGCACAGGACAACTTTACCATTTAGTAACATCTAACGGCTCCAAAGAAGCAAAGCCCAGCCAGAGCTGGACATTGACAAAGTATATGGTCGGTTGGTTGCTCCTCCTGTCCACATCTCCTGCATACAGCGATATCTGGGAGGCCCATAGCATGTAGGTACCCTCTCTGAGCAGCGGAAATCGGTCCTTAACAATCCTTCGCTATACTGAGACTAGCTTTCATCCAACGCCAAATTATACGTTGTTCAGAGTCTAGTAATTTCTATACAGATTTACAAATAATGAAATGATAATTGCTGTCCTCTGGGATGTGATGCCGCGATAAATGTTTATAAATGTTTCGGACACAACATGGTGTCACATCCCAGGAGACACTAACCTTCGTATTGTGACGAGACGCCTGAAAGCTGCAATCTGCCAATCTGTTGGGCGGGGCTTCGCTGAGCACGTTCCCGCGGCAACACGGAAGGCGCCGCTGCTAGACGGCGAATTGTTGGGACACGTTTCCACGGCAACGAATAAGACTTAAGAAGCAATGCAGTGCATACAGTCACGTTGATTCCTAGGCAGCGCATACAGAAACATTTCCGTTCACACGGCGACGAACCTCCAAAGCACAGTAACAGCGAAGAACGCAATAACTCTACTGCTGAAGGAGGTGATCTCCGTCCGGTTCAACAAAAAACTACCTCAGGGAGAGAACTGGTCAACAGAAGACGAACGTCAGAAGAAGAAGTCAGAAGTGAAGTCTTTATTTTACGTGGTGTAGTTACAGTAACCTTTAGAGTGTTGTCATTGTCCGTAGTTACGAAGTGTTATAGTTACAGTAAGACTGTGTTACAACTATTTGTAGTTCCGCCTGGTGAATATCCAAAAAATCTATTCATCTAATCTAGAATCCATTATCTGTCGCGTTAATAGGATACGTGACAATATGAATCCCTATGAGTATATCAAATCTCGCAAATAATTATATATTTTGAGTGAAAGTCAGTAATTCAGTTCTTCTTCTCAACATACGCTTTGTATCCAAAAGGCGTTAAAGGGTAAACGACGAATGAAGGAAGAAAAATGGGAATTGTTTTAAAATCGTATAGATGAGTTTCAATATACGAAGGGGGACCCAAAAGAAACCCGGAATTTGTTTCTAGGAGGGGCGCTTGTAGTACAGGCTTCCGCCGCTAGGTGGTTGTTTGCAGCATCTTGCTGAATCAGTATTCCGGCTGGTGTCGTCAGAGAAGTCTGCGTTAGTGTTTGGTGAATTTTTTCCAAGCGATTTTTTTTATAATTCGTCTATTTCTTAATTACTGATTCACACGAACAACGTGCAGCTGTGAAATTTTATTTCCTTTTGGGGAAAAGAGCAGCAGAAACGGTTGTTATGCTACCAACAGCCTGCAAGGAAGCCGCCACGAGTAAAACACAAATTTACGAATGGTTCTCCCGTTTCAAGCGTGGTGAAATGTCAACTGATGATCAACCTCGAAGTGGACGTCCTTCGACCGCCCGAGCTGATGAAAACGTGACAAGAATTCGTCAAATCATTCGGCAAGATCCCCGGAATTATTATTTGGAAGTTTAGAAAAGGTTGCATAACAGCTTAAGGAGAAAACGTCCCGATTTGAGGCAAACAGGTGAATGGTTCTTTCATCATGACAACGCGCCTGCCCACACAGCGCTGTGTGTGTGCAGCGATTTTTGACCAAAAATGGCATGACACCCTTGCCTCACCCCCATACTATCCTAACGGGACTTAAAACCACAAATATCAAATGGCTGCTCTAGACAAAAAAAAAAAAANTTGAAAAAAGATGAAAGATACACCGCGAACCACATATTCTGTAAGTGAATATGTCGGGTTTTACATTAGTGCTCCCATATGTTTTTTAAACAAAACTAACCTATGTTAATAAATTCTAAAGTAATCACGTTTCTAGTTTCAGAAACAATTAAACCAAAGCATACGAAACTGCCAATGTTTCAAACAACTTGCTCAATGTGTTTACAAATTAAAGTTCCCCATTAAAAAAAACAGTCCATACATTTCAACGTTCGAAATAAAGAGAATTCTCAAGGGAAAAGACCCAAACTATTATTCGTTGTGCTCATTGTTTACGTGATGAATATATGAGTCGGGATATCCCAGGCAGTGTGGTGTCTGTATATGATCTGGCCAGGGAGATTCAATTCCCGAGACGGCCAGGTATTTTTCTGTTCGCCGCCTATCCAGAAAGGTTCTTGGGTACATCTAGCTATCCATCGATAGTACTCGGTGGAGGGGTGTGGTCCTCCCAGGGCTCTAGAGCTCCAATACATGAATCTAACCACCCACCCCAATCTATTTTTCAGGATAAGAATAATTGGAGGTATACCTCCACTCTTCATGCTGTGAGAGTCATGAATTCAAGAAAATATAAAAGAAAATTACAGAAGACAGAATTTACTTTGAAGAGAGATATCTTTTTGGAATGTAACGCCATGTTGAAAGTCAGTTTGCTTGCTCTGCTTTCTACCTGCTTCACGCTGGTTTGTTTAGTATATTCTTCGACCTTGAAGATGGATGCGACATGTTCCTCCGAAACGTTGGTTAACTTTCAACGGACTAAAAAACAAACTCCGTGGCCTGGAGTCCGCAAGCGAACTATACCGACCGAGCGACCGCCGGGTGTCGGCGAAGTTACTGCCAACTTTTGCAACGGACAAACGACGTTGTATCTCAGAACGCTTCATAACCAACTCTGTGAGAGCCTCCATCCCTACAGAATTTACTTGTTTCGTATTTTTAAAAATGTCAGTAAGTCTGCATAGATACGTACATACATGCACTTACACATGCATCGAGCGTGAAACCCTGCTTACTTCTTACTTTATTTCCTTACTGTATCTCAATGGCATAAATGTAATGACAAACAATGCAAGTTGTTTGTTGTTGGCTACATTGAAAGAACTTCAGTTGACAATATTAAATGTTCTTCCGTTTGTCTACACTCTGTAGTGTTCGTGTCAGTGCATTAGTGAACTGTGTTGAGTGACAATCCATTTGAATGAATCGGAAAATCAATCAAGTCAAAGTCACATTGCGACTGACGGTCGGTCAGTCAGTCAATCAGTCAGTCAGTAAGTCTTGGTATCGAGCCCCATCTGGGGTTCATGACCAGATATTTATTACTGTTTCATAGTTACGGTATTGTTTTCGTGGGGCGCCCTCTCTAACGAGAAGACGGGTGTCTTTTGTACATGCTGCTGGCCCTTGCCAGCGCAGTATGTCTCGGGTCCGAGTCCTTTGGGGAATAGCGACCATATTTTACCATCTCAGAATTGGGACTTCCCTTTTCGTCGCATCCTACGACTCGCAGGGTCACTGTGGAGTTATTCTTCCCCTCCTCCACATGGGGGATCGGAATATCGGAGACTTGTCTCGCTTATAACCTCTCAGCACGGACCACGTAGAAAACACATCCCTTCCACTGTTGTAGTCCAACTGTTGCACTATTAAGAATCTGTTGCTTAGCAACGGGAACGTGTTTACAGAGCCGTTGCCCAGAACTGGGCCTGGTATATTTGCCTATATCGCGGCGTGTCCTAGTAACGGCTCTACACGCTACACCACCATACATATAAATACACGTATATACACACACATGCATACATACGCAATAATACATTCTATAATTAAATCTATAGTCCCCCACACACTTCAGCAATCGCAAAGCTTATTAATTAACGCAGCAACTTGATACGTGAGCCTCTGTTCACTGGTTTAACATGTAGTGGACAAACCTCGGGCGGTGATCATTACACTGTACATGTAAACAAGCAGCATATTCTGGTTAAGCTCTCACACAAAAACAGCTTTTCTGCTAATACTACAACACCAGCAGGGCACAAAGGAATTCAATTTCGCAGCCAACAAACATAGGAACAGAGTCCTTGGCTCCTGATCCTGTAGGAAATATCGTACAGTACAGTACTGAAATAGTACTAATAAGGATAAAGATAAGGCAGGAAATGCTAAGACCAAACAGGACACAGTGCACTAATTCACAGCGCAACGAACATTTCGGTAAGTTCACTCACTGCAAGAGCAGTGGGCCTCTCTGTTGGGGTAGGGAGCTGGACATTCAGACCCAGCCGCTATAGGCTTATAGTGTGAGCTATTCACAGCTTCATTAATTAAACCAAAATAAAACATGCTATCGGCTAATCTGGAGATTGAACTTCTGCTTCGTAAATGGTAGGATCTGGGTTCAGTTCTCCGGCCCAGAGACCGGGTTTACTGAGATTTTTCGTTGTTTTCCTGGGAATTTGCAGGAAGATGCTAAAATGGTATATTAAAATAGGTCATAATCTCTTCCTACTCAGTATGGAATTCAATAGTCTTTCCAGCATCCTACGCTATATACCGCCAAGTTTATGAGTGACTATAGACGGGGCTTAGATTGGTGACTCGATGTATTGACCACCTATACACTCAAGACTCGTGACTACACTTTACTGATCACTGACACACATAAACTAGTGTCCTCAGTCAATTACAGTCTTCATTGGCCGTTACGTGGCAATGGATTTTAACACAGGAACTATAAGAGTCTCACTGAATTGCACCTAAAGTCTTTTCTTCACAACCGGACTTTCAACTGTGCACTCTTGCAACTAACTCTTTTCTTCACAGACTCCAGTACAGAACTGTCTGACAGTTGATTTCCTTATAACACCTCGGCACGGACAACGGTGAAGTTCACGGTGTCCAAAAGTACATCTATTGTTGCGTGCGTATTCGTTGTCGCGGGAACGTGTTTACCGATCCGTTGCCCAGAAATGGTCGTTGTTTACAGAGTCACAGCTTAGCAACGGGTCTCCGCCACAATACAATATCTATTTCATAAGGAAATAATCGACTAGTAATTTGTACATAATAAGTTATACCATACTGACGCATGTATAGACCGCACATTTTTTGCCAAAAATTCAAGAGGAAAACTGGGGTGCGGCTTATATTCGAAATATTCGAAATCACACTTCATTTTAAAAAAAATTATATTCATAATTAGTAATACAGGGTGTAATACTCCTGAAATAATATTCCAAGAAAATTATTTTTTCTATAATTTCTGTCTGAAAATTGTGCTGCGGCCTATACACGCACGCGGCCTATACTTGCGTAAACACGGTATATATTGGTTCCATGAATATAACTGCACTATTCCTAATTATACCAACACAAAGGGAAGAGAAAATAACGGTAAGGAATTCGAGAAAAATGCATTGGGAATTTAAAAACCCCTCAGAATTATAAGTTTCTGATGAAGTAGGTATATTTTATTCCACATAGTAAACCTTGAATTCCCTTGGAGATTTCATGCAGCTGCTGAATACAAGAAACGCATCTAAGATAAAGTTAATTTATTTTATCACAATTCTACTAATCGTTTCGTATAACTGTACGTTTGTTCTTTCTTCCTATTCGGTAGACTCTGTGTTCAAATCTCGGTTATAAGACATATTACATTGACAGATTTGCAACATTCCTTCATCCCATAAAGCGGATGCAAGGACAGCATCTCCAGATGAGCGAAGACCGATTCCCCCCACATCCTGTTACTATTCGCCATCATATTATTATCTTGAAACAACGAATTCAGTCGATAAGATACGTTAAATAAATCAGAAAAAAAAATTGGATGTCTGATACTCACAGATGTCACTGTAAAGGGCAATATTTCTTGGGATGTGACGCCATGTAGTCCGGCAGATGTTCACAGACGTTTCGGAGGAACAAACTACCTCAATCTTCAGGTCGAAGAGTAAGCAAAGTAAGCAACCTGCTCTGATATCTTTTCGCCGGTTACATATATGGCTTAGCATTCGAACCTGAAGAGGCAGTACATTCCTCCGAAACGTCTTCTGAACATTTGACGGATTATACGCCGTTACATCACAGAAGACGACACTTTCAATTTACTCAATTTCCTTCTTACCCACCAGGAACAATGTCTTGTATAACTTAAATACCGTGAAAATTATTAATATTAGTTAGTTATTAGAGAGGGTGGGTTTCCCCATGCACTTAGACCTGTAGTGGTCCATTGTGCTTCCCTCTATGATTTCTACCAGCCTCTATATCCTACCGGTATTGGTGCTTACCATCAGTCCCGCCCAGCCACCGAGACCGGCTCTACTGGCTGAGAAGTATCTATAATGCTTCCCCCATCTACCGGAGGTATTAGTGACTACTGTTGGGCGGCAAACGTCCGCAATTTCGCTCAGTGACCTCCTTTCGAGGTATGAGGTTCTTTAACGTGCCGTAAAGCTACGACACGGGACCCACGGCTTAAAGTCCCTCCCGGAGGACTTGTTCCCTGAATTTTTCCGCCCTTAAAAATTCGACGACCTCCGCCGGTTTTTGAACCCGCGTACTACGAGTCATGAGGTAGGAACGTTACCTCTAGACTACGGAGGCCGCTATTAATATTCTAAATAACTGAACTAAAACTTCAGATACAGAGAGACAGTATTTAAAACCCTTGAATTAAGTTAGACTTTTGAATTATTTTATTGGATTAGAAATTAAAATTCTCTACAGAGGTGTAGTAAAATTTGAAACACTTTCGTGCATACGACAATATAAAGCCACTCCATGCACAACGATCACATGAAATCAACATGTTCATTAACAGAATACTATCATCTCGTATTACAGAATGCTTGCACGCAGCGGAAATGAGCTGGTTATAATCTACACAGATAAATCAGAAATGAGATACACAGATTATGCACTAGTTTACATTGGAAACGTTGCGATTTCTCGTCAAGAAGAAATGTCATGGCTGCTAGTTCAATAACAGATTTTTATAATTATAATTACTATGAAGTTTCATACTATAACACAGCACGAAATTTACACTGTCTGAAGGACAGATTATCTCCGTTTGTTTAACCTGTAATTCTACGACAAACACAGAATGTCCACTCAATGCATTCACCTGTTGGTGACACTCAATTTGCAAGCATATGGTATACTAGAGTTTAATTCACGGACATGTATCGGAAATGGCAATAGATGATGTTATCGTTTCGTTTCTAGTCAGAACTGTGCTCGAATGAATTCATATAGTTAATCAGAGTGGGCAGAAAAGGATATAAGCTATGTGGTATGAACACAATCGGACAAAACTTTGCGGAATCTGAGATTCAGTGTTACAGGGCCCGACAGTGAAACCTGACGTTTTTACTATTATACTAATATAGAAACCATCAGCTTTCCTTGCCGAACCCTGTATTTTCTGGGCTTAAAAATCATAAAATCATTGATAGAGTTAAGAAATAAAGTAATTATGATATAAACTAGCATAACAGTTTAACTAATTAATACCGTGGACCAGAATCAGTCATTCATTTATCAATGGCTCTACAACCCTTTTTTGGGCCATCGCCTCTTCCTCAGTTACATGTTTTTTTACATAGTCGGTAGGGCTCCTTGGACGCGATATCAGCCCTTCGCAAGGCCACTACCTACACACAGGAGAACACAAACACGATCCTAGTGTTCGAGCGAGCGAAGCCAGTTCATGTTTTAGAACGCGCGGCCACTGTGAACGGCCCGGAGTCAGTCACAGAACATAATATTCGAGATTAGAATTTTGTGAGAATCCCTGTGTAGTTTTTCCTAGGAAGACACCAACTTTCGGCTGAAACTAGTGTCTAGCCTGAAGATGCATACAGCAAGTTATTCCTTAACGCTGGTAACAATCTAATAAACTACACGGCGTCATATTCCAGAACACCGTAGTTCTGACACAGCCAAGAGAACCTCGTATGTCTCAAGATATCAGTCCCGCATCTCGTGAAGAAATTCCACCCTGAAGATTTATACCCGTGTTCCCAAGGGTTCACTGTTTCCAACACATTCTACACTGTCAAACCGTATTTTTTCAAGATCAATTTTAGCTGTTTAATTTTTAATGACAGTTTTGAAGGTGCAAATTCTTTTCGTGACTGTTAGGGCATGTCGACATTATTTTTTAATAAAGTTACTTCTACGACGTGTTTTGAATTTATCCGTTGTAATGTTAACCCCCAGTCTACGTCTGAGACGCTCAGCAGGTATTTCCCATCACGTGATCCGACCAGAATACTGTGTAAACTTTTCATTTTTCCTACGCGTTAGAGGGGGCGTGCGGTAGAGTAGTTGCTTGAGGCACTATGCTTCCTACAAGTCGGAAGGTCGCGCATTCCGTTCCCGATGAGATCACTGCAATTTTTAATTGACCTACTCCTTCCAGCCGCACCATGGCCCTGGGGTCGACTCAGCCTGTAACAGAAATGAGTACCAGGAATCTTCCTGCCGGGTAAAGGGCGGCCGGCGTGTAAGGTGACCTCACCGCCATCTGTGAGCCGACTGTCTAGAAAATGTGGGAGCCTCGACGTCTCACAACACTAGGAGCCTCCACGGACTCTTACAAGGATAGCTTTACCTTACTTGGCATTACCTATAAGTGAGACATTCCCTATACACCTCATTCTCATACGTTCATTCTAATATTATTTGGAGAGGAGTCTAAATTTCTAAATTATGAAGGCCGTCGTTCAACGCATAATATTAAATATTAAATCTAGGATTGCCATGGCAAAAGCTGCATTTAGCAAGAAGAAGTATCTTTTTACCAGCAAATTTGACTTAAATTTGAGAAAGAAACTAGTGAAATGCTACATTTGGAGCATTGCTTTGTATGGGGCTGAAATTTGGACACTTAGGGCAGTAGATCAGAAACGTCCGGAAAGCTTCGAAATGTGGTGTTGGAGAAGGATGGAGAAGATCAGTTGGACCGATTATATGAGAAATGAAGAAGTGTTATTTAGAGTCAGTGAGCAGAGGAATATCCTACACGAAATAAGAAAACGGAAGGCCAATTGGATTGGTCATATCTTACGCGGTAACTGCCTTCTAAAAGGAGTTATTGAAGGAAAGATATAGGGGCGGATAGAAGTGACCAGAAGACGAGAAAGAAGACGTAAGAAGATGCTGGATGACCTTGGGGACAGAAGAGGATATTTTCATTTGAAGGAGAAAGCTCTAGATCGCATCAAGTGGAGGAACTGTTTTGGAAGAGACTGTGGACCTGTCGTCTTGACAGATTACAGATGAATGAATATCTATTCTCTTAATGGATAAACAGATCGCTACAAAGAAAGTTCTGGGAATAACCAATCGCTTACTATCCTTTGATACGACTCTGGCCACATAGAAGGCGATGCGTCCAACAATTCTTCTATTGATGTGTGTGTATTCGTTGTCGCCTAACATTTTTACTGAGCCGTTGCCTAGCAATCATAGGTTACACATACAGGCACACAGACCAATAGGATGTGTTTATGAAGAAACCAGTGGAATGGGCTCAGGTACCATGATAGATATACCAAGTCTCATAAAGATTAGGAACATCTGGTTCAGTTGCGAGCTGTTCAAGCGTTTCTACGTGCTTTCTGATTGTCACTCACCATCACTACACACTCTCTTCTCATGTTCAGATCTTGTGAAACAATATTGTGTAACGTACATTCAATTATGTTAAGTTCATCGGTAATCATTCGAATTGCCAAATGCGGATATGACGAACGAAAGCCCCCAGTCAACATTTGTGCTTGTTCTCATACAGGCGGGCGGGGCGTCCAGATTTCAGTTCATCTGCCACCGTTTCTCGCCACTGATAAAGCCTTTTTACCACCGAAATGTTAGGTGGGTCCCTTGTCACCACGGCATGGCGCGTCCTCAGGTTGCGGATGGAGGAGACGCCCTCCAGCTATGCAGGGAATATACTGAATAAGCAGTCACGGACAGCCGACAAGGGGTAGTTCTCCAGCTTGGGGGTTGGGCGTGGGGCTGACAACTCACCGTAAAAAAATAAGCTTGTTCCGGGAACGTTCAAAAGACCTCAGACCTGGACGGCTCCTCTTGATAAACGACCTAGCTTGAAGAAATTATAATTTTGCCTGTGGTTCTGTATGGGTGTGAAACTCGGTCCCAGACATTTATGGAGGAACACAGACTGAGGGTTTTTGAGAACAGGGTCTTGAGGAGAATATTTGGACCGAAGAGAGATGAAGTGACAAGAGGTTGGAGAAAACTGCATAATGAGGAGCTTCATAACTTGTACTCTTCTCCAAGTATAATTAGAATGATCAAGTCAAGGAGGATGAGGAAGGAAGGGCATGTAGCACGAATGGGGGGGAAGAGGAATGCGTATAGGATATTTGTGGGAAAGCCAGAAGGAAAGAGACCACTGGGAATATCAAGGTGTAGGGGGGTGGACAATATTAAAATGGATCTTAGAGAGATAGGATGGGATGGTACGGATTGGATTGATCTGGTTCAGGATAGGGACCAGTGGAGTGCTCTTGTGAACACTGTACTGAACCTTCGGGTTGCATAAAATGCTGGGAAATTCTTGAGTTCCTGCAAAATTGGCGGATTTTCAAGAAGGGCTCAGCTCCATGAGTGAGTGAGTGACTACTTGAGCACGTAATAAACATTACCAAACGTTTTCTGGATCTTTCGGTAGGTATCTGTAGCCCCCCCCCACAAGCTTGACACAAAACGTGTACAATAAATCCGCACTTACTTGTATTTTATTGGTACCGACTGCGAATTGTAGTGGAGAGGGTTCAATTCTCTTCATCATAGTTTTGGAAAGTTCTAAGTCTCACCTAACCATCACACCAATTCATATTCGGATTAGGAAAACATAGCTCCATCCGTATTGCTTTAGAAATTCATGGTTTAACCTACCAGATCACACGGAGTCACATTCCGAAATGACTTAACTATCTATGTATGACACTAAATGTATACGTCACTCGGAATCAGTTCCAATTATTCGTCCCTCGCTGTCAGTTCACCATTAAGCACGAACCGCGGAATATCAGGCGACCGATCAGGACACAAAGTTGTCACATACAATACGCAAGCACTCCAATAAATTTGATATCGATTTTTGCTGTTTGTACATGAATTTGTGCGGCTCCTGTGTTTGTCCTCACACGACACCGAACGACAATATGAGAAAAACACTGATTCAACAAATGCATGATATTAATACATTCACTTTGTCTGTTTTTTTTTTCTGGACGAGGTTTAGCTAGCATGTTACAGACTTACGTTTGTCTTTCAGACTTCTAATTCCAAGAAGCTTACAGAATCGAAATATAGACAAATTAACAGATGACTGTGTGAGTTTAAAATTATTATTTTGGACTTCATCCAACATCAGAGTTTATTAAAACCTCAGTACCTCAGAAACTGGTTCTGTTTCATTCTTCACGTGAACAGGATACAAAAATGAAAGTTCTCCTTTGTACCCCTAGGTACAAAGACCGGGGGTTTGAGAGCTGCCCTACCGAGGATACCAAAGGGCATATATTCTTCGTCTCCTACTCATTTGAAGACTAAAACAGAACTAATTTCCGAACTGTAGAGTTTTCAATGAAGTTGGAAGCAGTCGGTTTGATCTTTACTTCTCAATGTCCGCTCGATTCTCTTATCTTCGGCCTTGAAAATGAAAGCGGTACGTTTCTCCGAAACGTCCTTGAACTTCTTCCGGACTATACAGCGTAACATCCCAGAAAACAGTTCACTCTCCACTTCTCAATGTGACAGCCTCAGATTCATGATATTTGTGTTTGTTTAGTGGGTTAATATAGACCTATTATACAGGGCTACTATAAATGATTCATTCGTTTTTAAAACGCTATATTTTCCAAAGCATTATACGTACGAATATGAGTGATATATAAAAAGAACCGTAAACTCACCAAGTTTTCCTTACACTTTACAAATGTTCTATGTGTGCCCCTTGGGTCACACGACACACGTCCAGGCGGTAGTCGAGCTCGTTCCACACATTTTGTAGCATCATCCTGTCAGTGGTCATCACTGTAGCATCGATGCGTTCCCTCGGCTCTACTAATGTTCCTGGCAGTGGGGGTACGTAAACACGATCCTTAATGTACCCGCAAAGGAAGAAGTCACAAGGCGTTAGATCAGGTGATCTAGGGGGCCAACTGAACACAGCTACGTTATCCTCACCAACACGCCCAATCCAGCGATGCCGAAGTTCATTGTTTAGGTAGCGACGAACATTGCCGATACCACCGCAAAATGCTTTGTTTACATGGCGGTTCTTTTCCGTACTCTCTTTTGAATGCGCGTTGCACTGCTATAACAGACGAACATCTCGCATATTCTAACAAACAAAAACTCTTTTCTTGCTTTGTCGCCATTTTGTAAAGGCACTGAACACGTGCTGCCAACTGGCCAAATAAACCAGAATTTTTTAGAATTTGGAGAGGATTTGACTCAGTGTACGGCACAGTTATAGCTCTTACGAATGCGATAATGAATTTTTGGTTCCATAAACAGTGGAAAATTTACTCAATAATTTAACAATTATGATCCAAAATCAGAATCTTACTCGTTCGTTCTTCTGCAAATTCTATGAACGCAAAATAAAGGCTTGAAATTGAATTCGTGTCTTTAGGTGGAGCCGGCATAAAAGTAGTTCGCTTTACTAAATTCTTTTAGAGCTTCGGGCGATTCTAATGAAGTTAAATTTTCCCCACGTGTGACATAAAGCCTTGTAAATGTCTGTATGAGGTATGGAGTACGCAACCGTCCACGGCTTATGATTTCTTATATGACTTATAACACAATTAAATTTCTCCATTCTTTGAGGCCAGTCTCTTTAATTCTTCTTTTTTGGGTGGGGGGAGGGGTAAATAAATATTTCATGATCATGCACAAGAACGTGACAGATTTTAAATTCTGCAAGCATTGGTTTCAGAATATGTTTCTGCATACAGAAAGGAATATGCGTGTGTGAATATTATATGAAGGGTGGAGATGTGAATAAAAAAAATACTGTGGACACAAGAACGGTAAAAGAGAAGAGAAGGTTCGTATTGTAGTTGATTTAAATGAGTTCTGGTGGTACTCCACCGTCCTCGCTCCCTTTACCCCACTCAACAGCTTTTTTTCAACACGAGGCTGTTATAAGTGGAATACGTTTGGGGGACTAATCCTAGCCAATTTGCACGTTTGCTCATGCGCACATAACTGCTTTCGCGAAACCCACAAAGGCATGGTCAAGCTTACGGTGTTCTTGTGCCCATACAGTGCCCTAAGGGTAACAGGTTAACGTGTTATGTATGACCCTATGCAACATAAAAGGGACGAGTCGCCTACGACAAAGAATCCACAATGGGTTTATTTCATCGATGAATAAGAAACTGAATCCTTCAAGCACGAATTTATGTTAAGTAATATATAAAAATATCAGATCGTACCTCAAAGGAAGCACTTGTGTCCTTATTATAAAGACAAGTTTGTTAAAGAATATCCCATATAAGATCTAAAAGTCTGTGAGAATGGTACATTAAAACAAATATTATATTTCTGGAGAGCATATATCGTCCTGTTTTTATTTGTACATTATCTATCGTCCTGTTTTTGTCTGAAAACATAACGATTCGAAGACTGGATTCTGGATAGGGGTTAGCTCTGTCGATTGGGCTCAACTGTGGTTTTATCTGAAGACGGAAACAAAGTCCAATCTCAGAAACTGTGTGTTTAAATAAAAACAAAAGTGTTTCAGATGTAAACAGGAAGACAGATAATGTCCAGAAGCATTATATTTGTAATAATCTCCATATACGTTTGTTTACTGGACTGTTGGCTAGAAGTCGGTGTGGGTCCGGAAGGCCCTGCGAGAGGCCACAAGACAAAGGTTTTCTTCATTTTCCTCTGTCTTTAAGCAAATGCTGAGACAGATACAAACTTCAAAGCTGCTACTGCGTGCATCTAGTGCAGCCCTAATATCATCAAAATTAAGCCACATTACTGTCAAAACCAAAGAAATTATTTCTCCCAAAATGCAGTTCGATATTCATTCAGAAAATCAAATTACCGCGTCCCCTGTCTCAAGCAAATTCTTCTAACCATTCTAACGTCTTTATTTTCACTCAGTACTTAGCAGAAGGACGAGCGAGAGAAGCCTGGAAACATTAACCCTCCCCGACTACAGGGTTTCTCATGCCCGCCATGACTTTTCACTTTCACATACACTTCTTCCATACCTCTCTCTCGCTCTAGCAGTTTAGGGAAATAATGGCTATTTATTCTAAGAACCCTATGAAATACACTGTGGGCAAAATTAACAAATTTTCTTACTACGAAACAGGTGGTACATACAGTAACCACTATGTCTTAAGAGGCAGGAGAGACGTGTGTGTTCTATGAAACAATTACGAAGTAGAGTGGTTTCCATTATAAAGTTTGGAGATTGGAGTCAAAAGATATTCCTGCTATGTATATTTTAATCCGTCCATCACAACAAACACATTTATAAATAAACAATTGACGACATGAGTTTATCGATGAAATTGATTTTATCGATAAACTCGCGCTTTCGGTTGTTTATTTATAAGTGAGTTTGTTGTGATGGATTAAAAAATACATACGAGTGGTACTTAACATACAGAACATGATACAAAACACTTGTATAAAAATATTATTCCTGATTTAAAATTTACATATAACGATGTAGGAAATGCATTAATCGACAGGAAACATGAGAGAGTAAACAGTTCTTCAGCTTTTATTCTGTGTTCATTTGTAAACAGCGGCAAGGAATTCATCATTCAACACAACGTTTGAAACAAAGTAGCAACAAACACTGGTTAAATTAACACACGCATTGCGCATATTTCATTATCTCCCTTTGGCGAAAAACAACGTTGTGACAGCTATATCTGTCACCTTCATCAGGTAAAATTACGAAATCAACTTGGCTGAGTCCAACAAATGTAATTAATTTCTCTCTCTCTGAATACCGAGCGAGTTGGCACAGCGGTAAGGCTCTAGACTCTTACTCTGGAGATTACCGGTTCGAATCTCGACAGGGACACTGGACATCCAGACAGGGTAGTTCGTGGTTTTGCTTAGCCCCTCTAAGGAAATCCTGTTCAGGATCTCCATTAGGCCACGATTTCTTCCTTCCGATTCGTGTACACACACACGCACGCACATCCACTTCCGGGTAAGAGCAGCAGTAGTTATAGTCAAGGAATATTAAACGCAAACGTCGGAAGTCAACAGGTGGAGGTAAGATCTTAAGATTTTACGGCGGCTAAAGTCCATATAATCTTCTCGGGCTCTAATATATACAGGTTAAAAGTTACAGATGTTTCAGGGGCCATTTCTGTCCCCACTGTCAACCGTGACGGGGACAGACACGGTCCCTGAAACGTCGATAATTAATCAACTTCTTGATGATGGAGACAGAGATTGCCCCTGATATGTCGGTAGTTTTTAACCTACTGACACGGCTGATAGCCCGAGAAGATTTTATCAGCTGGGGATAAGAGTCATTAGAGGTAACTATACAGAGATTAATTCCATGTAATGGATACTATAACCTAGGTTATATAATTTTTTACCTGATGATGGAAGATGAACAAACTTCCGAAACGTCGTGTTTCTTTAATACTGAAATTTCCAATTGGCCCTGTTATGTGCCACTCGGTACAGGTACTCGTGTTAACTAAGGGGGTACAACTACAGATGTCGCCACAAGGACGCAGACCGCTATTGAGTCTATTGTTGACCCCTGAGCTTGTTACGACCTTCTAGGAACCCTGATTTATGTGTCATTGCAATAACACACCTTTGTCACAAGTCCCGAGGCTTAACCAAAGTATGGGCCTTTTGGGGATAAAGAAAAGCGTGCAGCTTAATTCTGACCTACGGAATTCAAACCTATGTTCTCGGGATACGGCATACGAGCGTGTATTTTGGCTCACTGCCCCCCCCCCAAAGTAGAATAGTCGTTGTTCAGGATAGGAGGAAGTCAGTAAGTGGCTGGGTGAGCGAGCAAATTTTTATGTGACTTACGAGCCAATATATACGAGACGGGGAGGTTTGAAACTTCAGAGCCATGAAGTTCGCGTATTCAGTTCCAATAAGCCAGTTAAAGCCCGCCGCTTTACTGCGACACAAGAGTCGTTCGTCTGCTCATTGTTCCACTTACACACTCTGCTAGCCGTTTTACAATACGAAATGAACCTCCCTCAGCACTAAATACATTAAATACAGGATTCGAGTAGCGAAATGTATTCCGCATCGCCTCTAGGCTGTGCCAGCACCACCTCGAGCTGGGAAGCCACCCACGAACTTTAACCGTTGGTCTGTCTATTTTGAGTTCCTTAATATATCTATATTAAGGAACTCAAAATAGATAGATCAACGATTATATATATATATATATATATGGTAAAGAAAAAAGGTAAAGCTATCCTTGTAACAGGCCTCGGAGGCCCATAGGGTTGTGAGACATTGAGGGGCTCACATTATCCAGACAATCGGCTCAAAAATGGCGGTAAGGTTGTCAGCCTTACGCGCCGGCCGCCCTTCACCCCCAGGAAAATTCCTGGTACTAATTTCTGTTAAAGGCTCAGTCGACACAAGGTTTATAGTGCGGCTGGAAGGATTAGGTCAATTAAAAAGATCCAATGACTTCATCGGGACTTGAACCCGCGACCTTCCGGCTTGTAGCATAGTGCCTCAACCAACTACCCTACCGCGTATATATTTATGTAAAATCCATGTGGAATTCAACGGAAAGTTTCATCATTTTTTACATAATATTTCATATTACTAACATCCTGTTGCTTTTCCCGCATTCTTTCCCAGTCCTACATGTTATCGAAAGACACGCCGGCTCAGACATTTAACGCAATCTCCCACAAATAACACACATAAATAGTCAATAGTAAACAATCCCCTTTTTATTATATTGTCACGTGTGTGTCTAAAGCCGATGTTCGGATCCGTAATTGCAATTAGCCAACACTTTCAGATCGCAGCTACAAATAGCTATAATGTTATTCGTCGATTTTCACACTGCAAAGCACTCCACGCTGATCTCTTCAGACTATCTGCACTATTCTTCAAGGATTTTTAACACAGGAAATATAAATGCTCACTAAATCAGACACTCCCAATATCACTGTGCTACAGCACATATAAAGTCTTCAAAGCACATGTCAAATCTTCACAGGCTGACTTCTTGTATTCTTCCGTACTCAAGCTTACTGCCTGCTTGCTGTACTCCTCCAGCTTACTACTGTACTCTTGCAAACAACTGCTTCATTACTTACTTATTCACTTACTTACATTCACTAATCTAAGCTACAACAGGTCTTTGTCATACAGTCTCCGCACGGACAACACAGAAAATGCAGTTCTATTGCCGCGTAGTGAAGACTACACAGAAAACAAGACATGTGATATCTAAGTACTGTTGGAGTGTGACGTCATTGCGTTTGCGCAAAAGTGTGTTTACCGAGCCTTTGCCTAGATGCGGGTTGCATAACCCCGTTGTTCCAACGTTGTGCGCGTGTATCGATGGGTGTTTATAGTGCCGCTGCCCGACAGTGTGTTGACATGTCACAATATACTACACTGTATATACTCACATCAAAATATCAGTATTCACAAAATAGGTACGATACAACGAAACAAAATACTGCTGTCTCGTTCGTGAATTACTACGTAATTGTTTCCGTGCAAGTGTTAACGCTCGAAAACTGTTATCTGTGTCAACCTTAAATTGCATATTTCAGAGCTTTCTTTTCGTGCTTACAAACCTTTATATATATATATATTTATCATTATTACATTTTACAATTGGAAATAATTGATCTACATGGATGTCACATTTTAAATTCTTATACCATTCATTTGTGTGTAACATTATAATGGCCGCACCATAGCTCAAGCGGTTAGTCGCTGGCTTCCCACCAAGGCGGCCCGGATTCGATCCGGGGTGTAGTCAAGTGGGATTTGTGGTGAACAAAGTTGCGCTGTGGCAGGTTTTCTCCGAGTACTTCGGTTTCCCCTGCCAATCCTCATTCCACCAACTGCTCCACAATCACCCTCACCTATCATCTGGGGCTGGTACAATAGGCCAGAAGTGGCCGCAGTACAAGGGACTTAGTCCCAACCCACTAGCAATAAGAAAACATCTGAAATTGTGGCTACAATCAATATTTAAGTTACCGCCTTCTGGAATATTACCTCTTGTAGTCTGGTAACATGCTGCCTCACACTTCAGGGTTCAAGGTGGTTACAGCACATTTATTTTAATTACGATATCATACGTTGTGGTATAGCTCTATGAATTTTTCACTTCGGTGCTAGAAAGAAGTAAGTGGCCAGCTTCATGCTTTGATCATTCCGACTCCTGGGAAACAGTCCCCAATACCCAGTGAGTTACTGGAATTACGTATATTTAAACTGTATGTTTATTAATACCTATGTTTTAAGGTGCGTATGTACTGTAGACCCTATAAGAAATACTAAACTAATGATATCAACAGACACAATAGGCATGCTACTATTTACTGATCACTGATGTATTTTAATTTACAAAATTTTTACCATTTTCTAAGATCACGAATATTTTTTCTCAATTAGATATATGATACGACAATCTAATGCGTTAACTCTATATCCAGGGAAGAATTTTCAATTTAATAATGAACACATAGACCTGTTTTATAGCTTCGCTCTACAGAAACCGTAAAACGGCAGGCAAATCTTACTAAAAGTTCAATAAGCCGGTACCTTCGTCAGGATTCTCTGAGGATCTTGTCTAGGGATTTTGATACACTTTCTCGAAGCCACGTCCTCTCGTAACTTCAAATCCTAGCAACATTTTGAGCCTTCACGACTACGCTCGAAGTAATATGAAACAAAGTTGAAAGTAAGGGATTATGAAGGGCTTTCTGAAAGTACACTAGACACTAAATCTCTTCATTAAAGTCACATTTGACGGAACCATGTCTCTGCTTCCCACTAATTCTTTGTAGACAGCACATGTAACATGCAATAGCTTACATTTCTTTTTCTGCAATGTCTTTTAGTATTGATGCTTTCGTTTTTGCTTGCCATTTCAGGCTAGACTTTTCACAAAGGCTTTAAAAGGGTTAATTTTCACTTTAATACATAATTAAATTTATGGATAATTCACCGTCAACCTCTCTGAGGCTTTAATATTGTACACAGAGATATTGGGTTTTCGGACTTTATCCATCGTCCTGGTCTTAAGATAACTAAGAAAAACACGACGTTTCGGAAACTGGATCTGTTTCCGTCCTCAGGTGAGGGAAAACACCTATTCTGTTGGGTCCCTTAGAAAGAGCTAGCCTCAATCACTGGACGTCGTGTTTTTCTTAGTTATCTTAAAACCCGGACGATGGATAAAGTCCGAAAACCCAATACCTCTATGTGTTATACACCACCGTCAGAATCCTATAGTAACTAATTCTAAGTAGTGTTTTTTGAAATTTCTTAAATCTTTTGGTACTGACAAAATGTTATCTCTATCAACAAACTTTTCTTTTAATTTAATTTTGTAACATCCATAGCTGATGGAACAAACTATTCCAATGCATGTGACATATAATAGTCCCATACATAGTGGCGGCCTCACATCGGGTTGTAACTAATTTGTAAATGCTCTTGCGTCAAAGTGACCAAGGGCAGGGAAGGGGGTGAGTTCAAAGGGAGAAATTAGCATGTGTGTAAGTTAACTTCGTAACTGCATTTGGCCGCGGGCATCCCTCAAAATCCAACCGTGTTAAATAATGGATCCACCCAAATCCCTTGTCATTCCATTGAATCATAGATATTTCGCGTCTTTACGCTTTAATAGCCGCTTACGTCAGCCCTAATGACGTACTGTTATCCTACGAGGCTAATAATTTCTCTGGTACATAACTGCTTTGTCTATATAGTATATAAATATGGAAATTTGGGGGGGAAACGTGTAATTTCAAGACCGTTTTATGTGTTATTTCAATCAGCCAGACGTGGCGATATACTTGACTGCGTCTCCTCTATGTAACTGGACCGGGAAATGGGGCTGATTTTAGTCATATACATGATTAATACTGTCACACGTGATTGTGTGTGACTATAGGCGAAGTCTGGATTGGTAACTGGATTTACTGGATATTTACACTCGTAAATAACTACGACAGTCGCACTGAGTTACTCCAATGATCACTCTAACTACAGACTACATAAAATATCCTCAGGCTTCACTAGCCATTGCTTGGCTGCGGCTTTCAACAGCGGACGCTCCCCTTCCTCTGGGTTACCGTACTGTCCCCGGCCTCAGCAACCAGCTTTACACTTCTCACAACTGTGACCCTCATGAAAGAGAGAGAGAGAGAGAGAGGTGGGGGTGGTAGTGTGAGAAACTATATCTCCGATTTTGAAGGTTCCCAGGCAGTGCCCGCTTGTCCTTCTGGTAAAGATAGAGCATATGATCGGATTTTTTGTTTGTTTGTTTGTTTTTGCTAACGTTGGGAGGGCTATATTAAGGCGAAATTTTGATGTTAACAATGGGAGGGCTGCATGTGAGGCATGCAGTGCAACGTGGAATTTTGGTACCAACTCAGCATTTGCTCTAGTACCGAGGAAAACCACGGAAAACCTTGGTCGAGCTGGCCGGTCTCAGGACCTTCCGGATGCAAACTGACTTTTAGCCAGCAACCCTCATGAGCTACTAGTCCTCGTGATATACCCCTTGGCACAGACCGAACAGAAAATATCTCTCCCACTATTGCGTGTTCTCTCGTTGTCAAGGAAACAACTTGTCCGCATACCTGTTGCACTGTCCCTGTTTACACAGTTGTCACTTAGCAATGGGGTCTATATGTCACATTATATTTGGATTTTATGCACGTAACAAATCTGTTTTATTTAAATTAACCGTAATCTTTATAGCACATGAAATTGAAAAGTTTCGGAACAGTGCATTTCAAACGGTCACAAAATATAATTCAGAAAATTTTAAGGAAAGAAACTACTTCGCTAAACCGGGGAGTAGATGGAAGGCTTTTATTAAAATGATCTTACAAGAATAGTGTGATAATATGTTTCTCTCTCGGGATAACGGCAGTGTTACATTTCAAAAGATAATCATCGCTATGTGAAGACAGACATGATACGTCCCATATGTTCCTTCTGCGAGGTTTCGCGGCGTCACATCCCACAAAATATCACTGCTTCTAAGGTCTCTACAACTTCTCTCTGTAGCCGTTACGCTAAACTACGCGCTGCAGGCTGTTGTGAGGTCTCCTTGTTTATATGAATTTTAAGCTCTGAAATACGAACGTGACACGGAAAAATAACCAGACGAGTGTTTTGGTTATCCGTATTTAAGTTTCCTCCAACTGGGTCCCTTATTTAAACTTCCTAGAATCATAAACATCCATAGTCAATCTTGTTTTACTACTTATAAACTGCGCAGGCATCTGTATAGCGACAGGCTACTGGTTGGTCGGCCGGGGTTCGATTTCCGGCAGGAACAAGAGATTACTGGACAGCACTCAGACAGGCTTTGGGAGAAACCAAGTGCCGAGGTCAAGAATTGTGGAGCTACACCTAAACTCCCCAATACGTCTTCGTGGCGTGGTACTTAATTAACCACACGGCCAAATTTACCTTTATCTACAGGGATAAAACATCCATAAACCATTCTTGCAGTCACACCTAGTCCATACATTCATACATCCCTAAAAGAATTCCATGTATTCCCAATGCACGTCAGAATAGCGACGGTTTGGAACTGCTAAACTGATACGCGTTCAATAAACAGTGAAGAAGACCATGGGGCTGTATATATGCGGCATTCGCCTTCGAAACGTTAACCAAAACTGAAATGGCTACACCAATTTTAGTAAAACTCCTCAATGTAAAAGTTTATTAACATCCATTATGTGGTATTCTACTTTAGGGACGAAATTATCTTAAACGCCGGTCTCAAGAAAGCAAAAACACATCTAAAACACTTGTCATTAGAAATTGATATTGGAATATAAATGAGTGTTATAAAAGTATGCACCCGAAAATTATTCTGCAACAAGAAAACAGACTGGGATTCACATATACCCCTGCTGTATCATGTTCCCGTGCAGAAGCCAGCGATTCTTCCATGCTATGCAAATTAAAACCGGGGATATAGGAAACAGAACACAGAAGCTCACAAAAATGGATGCAACGGAAAAACTTTAAATTCTTAGTTAGAAAACTCGCGGGTGCAGAGAGATTGCCGTATTTGTACAGAATTCAAAGATGTCAGTTGCAATTCTCATGCTGCACACAGCATCGCATGGATTATGTCCTTCATCTAAAAATAACTCCAAATGACATTATAGTTCTTGAAGGGGCCACACAGCTAATTTATAAATGATGGGTTGAACACCTGAAGTTGAAAACCTGAGTTCTGTCAACGTATCCAGCAAAGTTCACAACTTGACCCCATTCTGAGCCCGTATTATCCAACCAACATATTCCCGCACTATCTCTCTCAGATCAATTTCAATATTAGCCTTCTATCTCCCTTATTTTCAAAATTGTCACTTCCCTTAAAAGTTTCCAACCGCTAACTTGGAACCAGTCTTCATTCCACACACCCGTGTAACATGCTAATTAAATAACTACATAGGATTGAGTTCTTCTTGAGATGCCAGCAGCCGCTCAGCTACTCAACGATTTTCCAACATTTTATGGGACCTGAAGACGCACTGCCATGTTCACAAGGTCCATCCAATGGTCCCTATCCTGATCCAGATTAATCCTGTTCATACCACCCAATTCTATGTCAGATTCATTTTAATATTATACTCTCACATACATCTACCTCTTCCTAGTAGTCTCTTTCCTTCTGGCATCCCACCAAAATCCTACATACATTCCTCTTCTCCCCCATGCATGCAACGTTCCCTGCTCATCTCATCCTCCTTGACTTGATCATTCTAACTACACTTGGCGAAGAGTACAAGTTATGAAGCTCCTCTTTAGGCAGTTTTCTCCAGTCTCCTATTATTTCATCTCTCTTCGGTCCAAATATTCTCCTCAGCACCCTGAGTCTATGTTCCTCCCTTTAATGTCAGAGACAACGTTTCACAGTAGCCTTTCTATATGCATCGTCTAAAATGTCTTTTCTCATTTCGTCACACCAAAAATGCTAAGTGAAGTGCACAGATTGGAAAGCCTTTCATTACGGAATTTTCCCATGTCAACAAATCCTCCACAGCGATCTATAGCAGATAACCAGAGCACAGGCACCACTTACCACACTGGCCATTTCCAAACAAAGCTGATCGTCCCCTATACACTTTTTTACAAAACATACTAGACCTAAATAATCAAAAACTTCTTCGATACAGAACAGAAAACGGATGGACATGACGAAGACTACAGCCCTTTCCTCAAACGTTATCTCTTTTCTACGAGTTTTTAAAACGGCGATTTTTCAATATCGAGACCAAATATTATCGGATTGTAGGATCATTGCTAAATGATCAAATAAAAATGAGTTCGAAGGAAACGCTCGTCGCTATCTCAGCATTTGCCCGGAGGGAGTGAAGAAACCCACGTAAACCTTCATTCCGCATAGCCAGTGTCCCGGTCGAGATTCTAACCGAGCACCTCCCGAACAAAAGCCTCTAGACCAATCTGCTCTTCGAAATGTTATCTACACGCATCTTAACTTCAACCAAACGAACTTAATAAAACGCGGGGTCAATACAGGCCTGTTCTCCTAAATATCCTACAAAAATAATTGTCACAGATAACTTCTTGTATTAAACGTTTAGTTTTACTCACCGGAATATGAAGAACTGATCAGTACACTCAGATGTATGCAACCTTACGCCATTTTCTTGCTCTGTCACAGGGGAATTTCTTCAACGTCTCTGTCTCTTTCTACTGAATACACGTTTAACTCACACACAAGACCATACAACAAAGTTATAACACTCTAAAGTCACTAACTAGGCTTATAATCACTTTAATTAAGGCACTTCACAGGTCTGCGTTGTTACACTTGTTACCTTCTCAACGTTGTGATTGCACCAACTGTCTCTCGATCCAGTGGCGCGTTCGAGTACTACCATCGATCATTGCCTGGAAAGGTTTTGAAGACACGTGAATATCTCGCAACGCTATCCTTCCGAACGACGTGACCTTCGCAAGGGTATTCAATGGAACTGAAGCGAGCTTAGTTCATGCCACAGCCAACCAACCAGTGGTAACGTCAGGCCTGGCAGTCTATAAACATGAGCTGTACAGTCACCCCTGACACGACTTACGCAAATTTCGATTTAACGCAATATCATACGTCTGTCGTAATTCTTCCCTTTTTAGTGAAGACCATACAAACCAACGAAAATGTCTGTCTAAAATTACAAAAAAAAAATGCTACAAATAATATTGGAGTCAGGATACCTCAGTCGGTATAGTGACAGGCTATGAGCTGCTGGAGTTCGATTCCCGGCGGGCTCCAGACCGGCTCTGAGGCCCAACCAACCTCCTCTCTAATGGGTACAGGAGGCTTTTCACCTAAAGGTAAAGCGGCCAGGCCGTGGAGAATGACCACTCACCTCCATCTTGTGCCGAGGTCGCTAATGGTGGAGCTTTTCATCCACTCCCTCATATTTCTTCACGGCATAGTGTTTCATTAATTCAGCACAGGTTCAACTTTACCTTTACAAATAATATTTACGTATGTAAGATTTGAGGTTTTCACGGCGGTGACTATGAAGAAAGCAGTCTTCTGGGACGTGGCACCGTGTTGATGTGGTGCCACATCCCAGAAGACTGCTTCCTTAATATTTACGTATATTGAAGATTATTTTGTTCTTGGATGTGACACCGAATAACCTGGACAGGTTCAAGAGGCTGTTCGTGAGATCATTCTGAGTGAAAAACGTTGTATGGACAAGGACAAGAACAAGATAACAAACGTGTTTGTATTATTCATTTTTTTTTTAATTTCCGTATAGATACATCTTTAACCGTTGAGAATCGTAACCGTATTGACATAAGTTTCTTCTCTCAGAATGGCCTCGTAAAGTTGTGATACAAAGTCTTGAAACACTTCGCATGTAGCGTTCTTACAGCTGTTGTTGGCGCGTGAGTTTCACTCACTTCTGTGGCCACCACCCCTTATATATTTTAATTACAATAAATGTAATATTTAGAACAAATATGTACTTTATCAACTGAACTTTTATTTATAAAATGTATTATTTGTTTATAAGAAAAATTAATTAATTTTTAACATTTATGACTAGTTTATTTCTAATTTTTCAAAGATGTTGAAAATTTTGGAAGTCAGTATTCATAAAATTTACTTTGGAAGCCATTCTACTTAAGATAAATATACAACTGTTGTAATCAATTCGCAAAATTTTTATTTTGTAGAGGGAGTGTATTCAAGTTCTAGTGAAAGCTAATAATTTATTTTGTAATGAAACTTCAAATTATTATGAAATATAACGCTTAGTTGTCGAAAAACAGTAGATGGAGTTTGTACCTTACCTCCAAAATAGGGAACCGCCACAATAATAGAATTTTCGCAGAAAAATGTCTTCTTCCAAACACTGAGAATACTGAACTGAAGAACACCTGAAATTTATTGAAAAAGAGGTGGAAAATACGTATTTAGTAAAATAAGGTATAATTTTTCCACTTAACCATTTCGTTATGGCTTTGCCACTTACAGTACTTGGAATTCTCAGATCTGAGGTTGTGGTTTGAGTACAACAGATTTTGTCCCTTCAAAGTAAGGTATACAAAAACAAAGATATTAATTTATTGTGTTGTTATATGTACTGACAATTTGGCATTTTTATTTCTTTTTATATTATTAACAATTTTATTTTAGCAGTGAAATTTTCGTGGCCCACTTAACAGTTTCCATGGCCCCTAATTTTTCTCACTTTTGCCTGTGCTCTGCGAAATACGGCATGGCTCCCATTGAGAACAATTGACCTAGACGGACGGAAGAATGTCCTTTGAAATGTGGTATTGAATTGTTCACAAGAATGTTCAAAGGCCCGCGCATGGTATAACCCCCAATACAAAATTATGCCATACCTTCATATAAATTCAATAACTCTAAGTGAATATAATATATACCGAGTACATTATCTGTATGTAGAGAAAAAAAGGAAGAAATAAATATTCAGTGCTCGTTAGGTTGGAGCTGCATGCATAATATTGTTTTCCTAACGAACTGGTTGGTAAGCCTGATTGCGTAGCCATTTGTACAAAGAGGCCGGGGTAGTGCTGTCTTTGTCATCTCGGCCAGCTTTCAGCATGCAAACTGAATGAACGTAAAAGTGAATTAAGCACGCGGGGAATGTAGCATGCAGGGAAAGACGAGATATACACTTTTATTGGATAACCTAAAGGTATGTGAGATCTGGGCATGGATGGGAGGATAATATTAAAATGTATCAATGAAAGAGTGTGTGAGGGTGCGGACAGGATTCATCTGGCTCAGGATACGTGCCAGTCGTGGATGATTGTGATCACAGTAATATATCTTCGAGTTCAATAATTCCTATCGCGTAGCCAAAGCGTTATGCTGACACAGCCGACCTTACGGCTCGGAAGCTACATCTGCAACAAGCGGAATTAACGAACAGTCTCGAGTGCAAACTGCAGTCGATACGTATTGAAATCAGGCGTAATGGTGTAGGGCTCTGAAATTAGTGAACAAATAATGATATTAAGGAAATGCATAAAATATACATCCGATATACATATAAGGAACATTAAAATTATAACTTCATGGACATCTGTAAATTTTATCAGGCTTACGGAAGACATTTCTTAAATTAAAGTTGTTTTCGTTGTATTTGGAATATATTTCCCTCGAGAATTTTGAAATATTATGAATTATTCTATTAGTTATTTTTTAAAAATGTTGAGGATAAATTCTATAAAGTAAAGGTAAAATTGTTCCTGCGCTTAACTAATTAAGCACTACGTCATGAAGGCGTATGGGGATCGATTGTATAGATCCACATTTTCTCGACCTCGGCACTAGTTGGAAGTGGTCAGCTCCGCGCCCTTGTCGCTTTACTCCTGGGGAAAGAGCCCCCGGTACCCATTGGATAGGAGGTTGGGTGGACCCCAGAGATAGTTTGGACGAATTGGAGAAGAGAAAATTCTTGACCCAACCGGGACTCGAACTCCGACCCCGCGGTCGTCCAGCCCGTAGCCAGTCCATATAACGACTGCGCTATCCAGTCTTAAATTCTTTAAGTCGAGGGTTAAATGTAAAATTTTAGAAATGACAAGAACGATAAAAAAATATATACTATGTAATTTGTATAAAAATGTACTAAAAATATAACAGATCAAGTGTCAGTGCTTTAGCTAAACAATTGACAAATGTATACCGTATTTATAAAATATTATTTTGGAACTTAAAGCAAAGAAATTACCCTGTTGAACACGCTTTCTTCCCCAAGTCTCGACACAATATAAGTAAACCACATATATGCTTAGCGCATAAAGATAGATGATGAGTAAAAAAAAAAGTTTTTAATTTCTGTTTCCTCCTCATTTAGAAGGTTAAATAAATGCACAGACTCTTGTCCTTCCATCTGCCTGGAGCAAACAGTAACAACCGATTTTACAAAGTGACACTAATACACAAGAGACTATGTACTCAGCGCCTATGTGCCTAAGGGCGAAAGTGTGGGAAGTGGCCTTTGTATGAGTACAAAATTCTCGAAACGGATATGAAACTTTCTGCTCCGAAAATCTGAAATGATTTACATGCTTCTTGTGTCACAGAATGAATACATACACGCAATGTTCTCCCCGGAGGCCACATTGTGTTAGTGACACTGCCTTTCGTACTTTTCCTTGGTAAGAGAACCGAGACAATAAAATATTATATGATATAAAAATAAGGGAACTATTTTAATCACCATACAAGAAGAGGGCAACCAATTATACACCTAAATATTTTAATACGTTACATTATATTGTATTCAAATGCATGAAATAGATCTCCTCGTTGCAGCTGCTATGGAAAAAAAACACGATTATACGAGTATATACAACATGGGATTTACTGTCCTTAAGGCTAGGAATGAAACTTCGTGGTGACATTCTCTCANCCCGCCCTGCTGTTGCTCACATTTGGGAGAATAGGGCATCCGTGACGCGCTTTGTTTCACTTCAGATTATTAATCTAAGACAGTCGGTAGGACTCCTTGGACGGGGGATCAGCCCCTCGCAATGCCGCTACAGAATAAACGCAGACAAACATACATACCTCGAGTGTAATTTGAACCCTCGAATCCACGATCCCAGCGTTCGAGCGGGAGCGGACAGTTCATTCCTTAGACCGCTCGGCCACTGTGATCGGCCTTCTTTGACATTATGGTAAGGCAAGAAAAGGTAGAGCTACCCCAGCAACAGGCCGTGGAGGCCCACAGGATTTTCAGACGTCGAGGCTCCAACATTTTCTTGACAGTCGACTTACAGACGGCGGTAAGGTTGTCAGCCTTATGCGCCGGCCGCCCTTTACCCCCAGCAAGATTTCTGGTACTCATTTCTGCTAGTGGCTGCGTAGATCCCTGGGCCCATAGTACGACTGGAAAAATTAGGTCCATTGACATATTCAGTGGCCTCATAGGGTGGAACCTGCGACCTTCCGGGTTGTAGCACAGTGCCTCAACCAACTACGCTACCGCGTGTCCCCGAGATAAGGGAAGACAGTCTGAAAGCACTGGAGCACAAGGAGCTAAGGAGAACATTTGGACCGAAGAGGAATGAAAGGTAGGAGGTTAGAGCCGTGCTGGGGTCAGCTTGCTCTTGTGCGTGACGTCATGGCGTCTGCCATTCCCACATTCCATCTTCACCTCAATAGGGTGACGGGTGACCTATCCCTCTTCCGGATGTCTCGGAAGGAGATGAGATCTGCTTCGCATTCGGTGACGCTACCTAGTTGAGATAGGACCCTTACCAGCTAGCGGGGATTACTACTGGAAATTCTGTTTCGGCCTGGTACCTCTAAATTGTATTCGGTATATCTTGCTGGCCGTTGGCTTAGAACGGTTGCGATGCGCGTATTTATTTTCTTATTTATTTTTATTATTATTTGAGGGGTAACCTGTTTAACGCCCAAAGGAAGTCAGAAACTGGGGCGAGTTAGTTTATTCTTGGTCGCGACTGCTGGCGACGAGTGATCGCTCCGCAATCATGGGTTTGGGTTGCTGTACCCCTGTTCTGCCATGATTATGTATTGTTTGTATATTTTGTGTAATTATGTTATTTTGTTATTAAACTTTGTTGTTATCTGAAAGGCCGACGTATCATTGTAGCTTGTCCGTATAGCTGGGCTACCCCACGTATACCTTGGGGAGCTTGCGAACACAGCAATAGAGCCAGCGACGATGGGCTGCTTCTTCCTACTTCACGGCTCTGGTAATAAGTAATTTGAGAGAAGAAGGGGCAGGGGCGGGTCAAGATAACTACTTAATAATAATAACTTGTAGTCTTCGCCAAATATAAATAGAATTATGAAGTCAAGAGGATGAGATGGGCAGGGCATGTAGCACAAATGGGAAAGAAAAGGAATGCATATAGGATACTTGAGGGACGGCTGAAAGGAAAGAGACCACTAGGAAGACCAGGACTTAGATGAGAGGAAAACATTGCAATGGATCTTAAAGAAGTAGGTGGGGTGGTATGGAATGGTTTAATCTGGTTTAGCATAGGAACCAATAGCATGCTGTTGTGAACGCGGTAACGAACTCTTGGGCTCCATAAAGTGTTGGGAATTTCTTGACTAGGCAAGCGACTGGTGGGTCCTCAAGAAGGACCCAGCACCATGGAGTTAGTTAGTCTACGGATAACGTTCCCACCTCATGACTCAAGGTACGCGGGTTCAAACCCGGCGGAGGTCGTGGAATTTTTAAGGGCGGAAAAATTCAGAGAACAAGTCCTCCGGGAGGGACTTTAAGCCGTGTGTCCCGTGTCGTAGATTTACGGCACGTAAAAGATTCTAATGTCTCTAGGAGACCCCTGAGCTAAATTAGGTAAAAAGTTTCCCGCCCAAGTAGTTTCCAATGCCTCCGGTAGATGGGGAAGCATCGGGTACCGCAGCCAGCCTCGCTGGCTGAACGGAGCTAATAGCGAGCACCAGTACCGGCAGGGTATTAAGACTGGTAGAATATCAAAGGGGGACGTACAATAGACTACTAGTCGCGGTGCATGGGGATAAGAGGTACACAATGGTTCGATAGGAAGAACAGTTGAAAGTGAGCACCTGAAGACCGACAGCAAAATAAGACGATAATATTAAGATACACTTTAAGGAAATTAATGATTAGGGAGGTAAAATGGATGTGGTTTTTATTAGTTATGAGTGTCAAGTTACAGTATTCATTGTGTCGGGCCTTAAGCTTCTCCTAGCAGGAAGTTGGCTAGTCAGTGAATTAATTAGTTAATTAAACACTCGATAAGTTATATGTGACTGCTAAGCGATGGATAGTGAGTGTTACAGAGCTCAACACTTCGACTCTAAAACTAAATTAAAACTGAACTACGTGGCCTGTAGTCCGCAAGTGAACTATGCGATGGATAGTGAGTGTTACAGAGCTCAACACTTCGACTCTAAAACTAAATTAAAACTAAACTCCGTGGCCTGTAGTCCGCAAGTGAACTATACCGAGCGACCGCCACTTGTAGGGGAAGTTAGTGCCAATTTTTGCGGATAGAGAGTGTCACATGGTCAGCGCAACGGATCCCCACAGCCGTTAATCTCTATTTTCTAGACCGGAGCCGCTATTTCCTTGAAACAGCTCCTCAATTATCCTCATGTGGCTAAGTGGACCCCATTTCAGGCCCACTACTTCTCAGAGAATCTGGTATCGCCGGGAATACACTTCGACTTTAGGTTTCGTAATCTTGAATATAATAATTTTGGTATGAACGAATATAAATTGCACTACGTACGTGTATATGTGTTACAACATTCACCTAGAATACTGAGAAAGGAACATAAAGAATTCCTGAATTTTCAAGAGGAATCCTCTTAAAACATCATCACTCAGGAAACCAAAATAAAGAAGAGGGGATAAAATTTAAATTTAAATTATAAAATAATTTTTGTTGGTATGGCTGTCTCACGTATCCCTAAACTGGGGGGTTTGGCTGTAAAAATGAATATTTAGAGGGACTGCATTAAACTAAATAACAGACGCTTTGAAGAAGAGAATATGTTGGAAAAGGACTACCTAATGGGATGTGACGCTGTGCAGTCTGGTAGAAGTTACGGAAGTTTCGAAGAAAAAAGTTGCCTCCATCTTCAGATTCCAAGAATAACCCAATCAGCAAGCAGAGCTCTGCCACCTGTATCTAGAGCTCATTTCTTGAAGTTCACTAGTGTTTAAAACAACACCGACCTACTCTGAAGTAGTGAGAAGGTTTAAAATAAATTCAGCTGCTTTCAGCAGTATAAATATATTGGTTAATCTGTCCTAAGAATATTTTTATCTTGTCTTATATTCACTTTAGAGATATTTATTATATATTGGGGCACGCGGTAGTGTAGTTGGTTGAGGCTCTATGCTACAAGCCGGAAGGTCGCGGTGTCAAGTCCCGATGAGGTTATTGGATTTTTTTTTTCAATTTACCTAATCCTTCCAGCCGCACTATGGCCCTGGAGTTGACTCAGCCTCTAACAGAAATGAGTACCAGGAATTATTTAAATAATTTTCCTCAGGAGTAAAGCGCGGCCGGCGCGTAAGGCTGACAACCTTACCGCCATCTTTGAGCCGATTGTGTAGATAATGTTGAACCCTCAACGTCTCACAACACTATGGGCCTTCACGGCCTGTTACTGGGAACTGGGATAGCTTTACTTTACTTCAGATTTGCTTCAGTGTTCTTACACAGTATCCAGTCATTCTACGTGTAAGTATAAGCAAGCCACTTTTTTTCGGGTTCCAGCCCAGGTCAGGTAATGTGGGATTTGTAGTGGACAAAGTGGCACTGGTGCAGGTTTAGTTAGTTAGTTAGTTATTGTAGAGGGTGGGTTACCCCATGCACCGCGACCAGTTTGATCTATTCTGCTTCCCTCTATGATATTCTACCAGTCTCTATACCCTACCGATATTGGTGCGTGCCATCAGTCCCGACCGAGCCAGCGAGTTCTCTACTGGCTTGGCGGTATCTATAATGCTTCCCCCATCTATCAGAGGCATTAGAGACTACTGTTGGGCGGGAAACGTCCTTGAATTTGGCTCAGTGACCTCCTTTGGAGATATGAGGTTCTTTTACGTGCCGTAAAGCTACGACACGGGACACACGGCTTAAAGTCCCTCCCGGAGGACTTGTTCCCTGAATTTTTCCGCCCTTAAAAATTCGACGACCTCCGCCGGGTTTGAACCCGCGTACCACGAGTCATGAGGTGGGAACGTTACCTCTAGACTACGGAGGCCGCCCTGGTGCAGGTTTGATCTGAGTACTTCGGTTTCCCCTGCCAATTCTCATTCCACCAATTGCTCCACACTCATCCATCGTCTAACACCCATCGCTGGTACAATAGGCCAGTTAGTGGCCGACGTACCAAGTTGACTGTCTCACCCCATCCCAAGAAAATAAAAAAAAAAAAACCTAGCTAGCAACATTTCAGTCTTGCATTCGGAAGGTGTTAGATCATACCTTGGCCCCGGTATCGGCAATCTTGAGGTCTCCCGCGATTTTCTTCAGTTCTTCCAGCAAAATAACTTAAATTGTACTACGATTTCTTCTTACCTTATCATTTAGGAAAGGTAGGGTTAACTTATCCGTGGAGTTAATTACGCACCGCGCCATGAGGATTGGTTACCGAGCTCTATTCCCCAAGGTTTAATCGGCCGAGGCGTGAAGCTGACCACTCAACTCCATCTAGTGCAGAGGACAAGAATGGTGGAGCTATACATCCACTCTCCCTTGCATAAACTTTTCAATGTAGTTTTGCGAATCACCGTATCACTCGCTGCTAGTGACAGCGTCGTTAAACAAGCCGTTAAATCAACTACATAAATAAGCAGCACCAAACATGTACACTAGAAGTTACCTGTCTTTACAGTCTTTTAAATAACTCTTTAACAATTACTGGAATGCAGTTCTACATATAAAACACAGAACAGAATGACATTTATGTCGCTTTTGCACTCGAACTCAGCTCTACATATTATATGTACGAAGGGCCCTCTCACACCGGCTTCGCCCCTTCTCTTCTACTTCAGCGCTAAAGTCCTCATATGCATATTAATACAAACACACACTGTGAAGTAAAGGGCGGGTTTGTGGGGGGGGAGGGTACATGAGTTTAATATTAACTAGGGCGGTGACAGCGGTCACAGTGGTGGCTTGTCTGTTGAAAGGAACTCCGCTGCAAACGCAATCAACAGATACACCTGCATTGCCAATGGTAAACATGACACATGTTCTAATGTGAACACTACTCTAATGAATATCGTGTACCTGGTCTATTGCTGAAGAGGACTTAAGCCCTTCATACACACTCGTATTCCGGGGGATCTTGCTTCGAATCTCGGCCGAGACACTAGCTATCCTGACAAGTGTATTTCGTTGTTTCCCTCCGCACTTCCAGGTAACTGACGTGATAGTAATTCGATTAGGCCATGATTGATTCTTTCTGAATTCTTTTGCGTTGATCACACCGCTCCGCACTATAAAGTCTAGCTACTGGAAGCGTTGTTTGGTCCTGCAGGGAAAACTGACGGACTGACGGGTTTCCCACAGGCCAAGAGTCCAAACGATTGGCGGCCGGCCGCACCACACACGTCAGTTTTGCCTTTCAGTCTTCAACTGCGCAGGCCGAACTGGAGGCCAAACTGTGTGTGTATGGGGGGCCTTAGTGAACCGTTGATCAGTCTTGTGCCTGTGTGGAAACAGTTCCGTTCAAATCAGTGCTAAGTCAGACAGTCAGTTGCTAAGACGCGCCACAAAATAAAAATGGCGTTCCACCAACGCTCATGGGGAAAGAGTCTAAATTGTTCATTGCTGTGCTTACAGGATCCCACCCTCGTCTGTACGTTGGGCCAGAGGAATGCAACCAAAGCGACAGGAGCCTATTCCTTTAAGATCCACTTTTCTTTTATTTCAGGCACTAAGCTACAAGCCGGAAGGTCGCGGATTCGATACCTGTTGAGGTTCTTGGGTTTTTCGATTGGCCTATTCCTTCCAGCCCCACTATGGCCCCGAGGTCGACTCAACCTCTAAAAGAATTGAGTACTAGGAATCTTCCTAAGGGTAAAGGGAGGCTGGCGCGTGAGGCTAACCTCATCGCCATCTGTGTGCCGAATGTTTAGAAAGTGTGGGAGCCTCGACGTCTCACAAACCTATGGACCTCCATGGTTTCTTACAGGGATAGCTTTACCTTTTTCATATCTTCTCTCAAGTGATTATTCTTCAGGTTGTCTGAGTATAATTTCGTATTCATTTCTCATTTTCGTTATCCGTGCCACATTCCCCGCTCATATCATTCCCTTTTGTTTGACTGCTTTGACCATATCTGATGAAAAGTGTAATTTATGAAGTTCCTCATTACGTAACATTTTCCAGCCTCCTTTCATTTCCTCTCTCTTTGGTTTAGATATTCTTCTCAGTAAAGGTAAATATTGCCGGTCACGGTAGCCGAGCGGTCTAAGGCATGTACTGTCTTCGCTCGCTTGGAAACCGAGATCGTGGGTTCGAATCCCACTCAGGGCATGGATGTTTAGTTTGTGTGTGTGCGTTTTTCTGTGTTTGTGTACAGGTAGAGGCCTTGCGACGAGCTGATCACCCGCCCAAGGAGTCCTACCGAATGTGTAAGATCTAGAAAAACCGAAGTGAACGGATAAGTTCATGGAGGTAAGCCTAGGCCCACTGGGGCTGTAGTGCCAAGGGGGGGGAAAGGGTAAATATTCCCTTGTGCTTAACTAATTAAGCACTTCGCCATGTAAGCGTATGGGGGAGTGGATGTACAGATCCACGTATTCTTGACCTTGGCACTAGTTGGAGGTGAGTGGCCAGCTTCGCGCCCCGGCCGCTTTACCCCCAGGGGAAAGCGCCCCCTGTAACCATTGGATACGAGGTTAGGTGAACCCCAGAACCGGTTTGGACGATATGGAGAAGTGAGAATTCTTGACACCAAGAGGACTCGAACTCCGACCCCTCGACCCTAAGTCGATGTACCGACTGAACTATCCCGGCTACATTTCCTCACTCTGTGACAGAAGCATATAACACGGAATAGGATCATCTTGATGGAGGGCACGACGGCAGAATGCAAATAAATGGCATGCGGAAGCCCAAGAAATCAGAGATGTCGCAACAGCACACACAAAGATTGCATGGACAATTCTGAAGCAATTCCCTGAAAGGGTGCCTGGTACCTGGATGTGAAACACGCAGAAGAATAACAAGATATTCCAGCGAGGCAAGGCTTCCGGGAACAGTGAGCAGACAAAAATACAAGACAGATATGGACTGAGAGGTTACACCAAGGGCAGGACCTATACTGTATGAGCTTGGGACAGTTTTACTCGCATGGTTTACGTAGCCACAGTTTCAGCAATATTATACGTAGCATCCCGTTGCAAGGAACAGAAATCAACACGAGATACACACAACCAAGGGATCGGCACAGGCCGCGCCATAGCTCAAGCGTTTAGTCGCTGACTTCCCACTGCGGCGGCCCGGGTTCGATCCCGGGATCTAGTCAAGCGGGATTTGTGATGGACAAAGTGGCGCTGGAGCAGGTTTTCTCCAAGTACTTCGGTTTCCCCTGCAAATCTTCATTCCACCAATTGCTCCACAATCACCCTGACCTATCATCTGGGGCTGGTACAATAGGCCAGAAGTGGCCGCAGTATTAGGGACTTAGTCCCACCCCACTAGCAATTAAAGAAAAAATACTAGACTCTACTTTCAGCATACAATGGAAACCAAAAACATCGTGCCGGACATTCCTTCGAATACCAGGTTGTTCTCTTTCGTAAGGTTGCCTGTTCACTGTATGAAGTGTCATATAAGATGTTAGGAGAGAGTGTATGAAATTTATGATATGTTACTTCCACGAAATACATGACATGAGTTCATAATGAGTTAGTACTCTCTCTCCCATCATATTAATGTACTTCCGTCTGCGAGTTTCATCTCCTAAACTACTAAACGGATTTCGATTAAATTTGATATTAGAGAACCCACGGTAAATGTTATTGAATAGATGTGATATCGCGTTGTATCCTTAAAATGTAATTCTTATTTAACATGACGATGAAATACAAATTCTATTCGGTTTCTAAAAAAAATGGTTGAACGTATAAAATAGGAACGGGTCAAAATCTCGGTTTTTTCATATCAAACATTTTACCATAAAGTCAATATTTATCAGATTGTTAAGAGATAATATTTTTATTACTAATTACGTTTTGTGGCTCTACATATCCACTCCCCCATAGACCTTCATGGCGTAGCGTTTATTAGTTACGCGTAGGGGCAACTTTACTTTTTTACTTTGACTTTACTAATTACGTTTATCAACTACAGACTTTAGATATTACGTTACTGGATTTCGGATTCTCGCGACGGTCATTATGAGGAATGGTATCTTCTGGGATCTGACGCCGTGCATACCGGTTTATTCTTCGGCCCTGAAGATGCAGGTATTGCGTTCCTCCAGGCGTCAATAAAATTCTGACATCGCATCTCGAAAGATAATATGCATACGTTTCACTGGCGCGCGGGTTGCTGTTGCGTTCTGAATTTAGTATTCATTGCCAGCCGCAGGAGTGCAGCACAAGGCAGATGAGCCGAAGAAGACGAAGATTTGATTTGTATTTGAAGTGTAAATAACAGAGATGAAAGACAGTGACTGAAGAGCGCATGTGCAAAATATGTGTGTACTCTACGCACTACGCCTTTCTTTCGCTGTTGTTTACTACACATCACGTTTCAGGAATAGGTTCTTGAGTTATCACGAATTGTCTGCACCCCTAAAATCGACAAGAGGACTAACAGTGCTGGCAATGGGAACTGTAAATCTGAAGAAATTAGTTTCACACCTGAAATCAATCGTAACAAGATCTCAAAATAACTAAGGCTAAAGGGACATTACTAACTCAGTGGGATTTGAGGGTATCACAGCAGTACTTACGAAGTGTTCTGGGAAAATGGATGCATATATGGTTTTGGTGGGAAATCCAGAAAGAAAGAAACCACTAAGAAAACCTAAACATAGATGGGAGGCAATATTAAAATACTCGTATATCTTAGAGAAATGGGATGGGGTGGTATGAACTGGATTGATCTGGCTCGGGATAGGTACCAGTGGAGGGTTCTTGTGAACACAGTAATGTCCCTTCGGGTTTAATATAATTTGGGGCAAATTCTTAAGTAGCTGAGCGACTAGCGGCTTCTGAAGGGCTCAGTTCAATCGAGATAGTTCTATCTTCTGTGATATAATAGGTGGAACACGTCTCCGTCTTCATAGCCGGAAAGTACAGTAAGCAAGAAACCAGCATCAAGTATGCAGCAAGCACAGCTCTGAAGATGGTGGTAATATGTTTCTCCGAAACACTGGTTGACTTTCGACGGACTGCATGGCGTCATAAAGCAGAAGATAGAACTCTTCAATCTGTAACGTATTCCAAATAACAAGCAACGAAAGATTTATTCAAATAGAACTTAACACACGAAGTCATGAATGGTGGACCTATACCTCTAATTCCCCATACGCCTTTATGGCGAGGTACTCAATTAAGCACAAAAACGAATTTACTTTTACATTTAGAATTGTGTATAAAATTAACGAATTATAGAATTTGTTGTATTTTCTTTTTGTCTGACCACTTATTCTCTCTGATTGTTGTCATCCTTCCGCCCCTATAGAAGAAGCTCGTTAACGAAAATTTCCCTTGCTTCTGTTTCTGTTAATATGACGAATGAAACTGTACGAAATGTCGAGGGAAATTTTCTCTCTCTCTCCCAGAATTTTTTATTTAAATGCAGCCCACGGTGGCGGTGGTATTCAGGAAAAGAGAGGGTTGCACTGCCCGGTCTGAAGAGACTAATGTAGGCGGGGGGTGGGGGTGGGGGGTGTTCGGTTCACTTGTCATTTTACCCGTACGGTTTCTGGCACCACAGCAGGATTCAAGGATTCACGTCAGATACGATATCTCTACCGGAAATATTTCCCCTCAGGTCACCATTCAGTCGGGCTACATTCCAAACCAATTTAATTTGTATTTCAGCCATTCTGTTATTTCTATGTAACATCCCTTCTGTCTGTTGAACCAATGTAGAGTATAACTGCCAAGATCATTACTCTCTGAGATGTGAGAACGTGTAGTCTGGTGAATCTTTCTACCAGACTACACGGCGTCACTTCCCAGAAGATAGCAAATTTCATTAGAATTTTATTGGATATGATGTTTCATTGCGGTGACTATAAAGCCTATATTAAATTCCTAGAAGTGACACCACAGTCTTGTAGAAGTTCGCCGACGTTTCGAAAGAACATACTGTCTCAATTTTAAATATACATAATATACACCAGCAACAATGTCTGCTTTCAACTTATTTCTTGCTAGTCATCTGCTTGGTCTTCGACTCTGAAATTAGAGGCAGCAGGTCCCTCCAAAACGTCGGTAAACTTACACCTGAATACACCGCTCCACATCCCAGGGCAAGTAATCTTCTTTGGGATTCGTTTGTGGTTATGTGCTTTTCCTAAAACGATTAGAAAAATGTAGTCAAATGGAATAGGAGCCGAGATAGCTCAGTCGGTATAGCGACTGGATAGGGGCTCGACGGCCTAGGTGTTCGGAGTTTGAGTCCCGATAGGGTCAAGAATCTTTTTTTCTCTTTTCCACGTTGTCTAGACTGGTTCTGAGGCCCTCCCTGCCTCCTATCCAATGGATACCGGGGGCTCTGCCCTGGGGGTAAAGCGGCCGAGGCATGAAGCTGGCCATTCACCTTCAACTAGTGCCGAGGTCAAGAATACATGGACCCATACTTCCACTACCCCATACGCCTTCATGGCGTAGTGCTTAATGCACAGGGACAACTTTACCTTTTAGTCTAATGGAGTATACACAATTTATTTCATTCTTAGATAGTTTTTCTTTCGTAAATTAAAATGTATTGTCGTAAAGATACACACATCACATCCATTTATGGCTTCATGAGCGACTCTGCACCACCTGAAACCATGCTGCATAGAATGACAGAATGACCAACCATCTTGCGCAGTATCCAATATTTGTATAATTAGCTAACTCCACGGAGCTGCCAAGGTTCATTACCGTGTCCACAAGAGCCCGCCACCGGTCCCTATCCCCAGCCAGATGAATTTAGCCCACTGCTCGAGCAGTTCCTCTATCATCCTTTTGCACATCAACCTCCCATCGACATCAAGGCCTTGGCAGAGGTCCCTTTCCTTCAGGTTTTCCTGCCGAAAACCTGTATGCCCTCCCATTCTCTCCCACGCGTGCTAACTGTCCTGCTCATCTCATCCTCTTTGATTTGGAAAGTCTAACACTTCGCGATAAGCAGACGTTACAGAGCTCTTCATCATGCACACTCATGCACACTCATGTCCAGCTTCTCCTTTCCTTCCGTCCAAATATTCTCCTCAGCTTCATGTTCCGAATCACCTTCAGTCTATGTCCCCCTTTCATATGAGAGACCAAGTTTCTCACCCATACATTATTATGGGAAAAGTTCCACTTTTTCATACTTTAATATTTACGTTTTTAGTCAGCAGACAGGAGGATAAAGGCGTCTGAAATGAATAGTAGTAAGCATTAACCGAAACTAATCTGCTCTTAATTTTCTCGTTAATCAAATTTTGATTTGTTACTGTTATTTCCAGATATCTCAACTTTGCCACGTTTTCAATTGATGTACTAGCCATCTTTATTTTACGATTTTGGCCTGGGTTCTGGCGACGAAATATCAACACGTACTTGATTTCCTCTGTGTTTTTCTATTGCTAGCGGGGTGGGACTAATTCCCTTGTACTGCGGCCACTTCTGGCCTATTGTACCAGTCCCAGATGATAGGTGAGGGTGATTGTGGAGCAATTGGTGGAATGAAGATTGGCAGGGGAAACCGAAGTACTCGGAGAAAACATACCCCAGCACCACTTTCTCCACCACAAATCCCATTTGACCAGACCCGGGATCGAACCCGGGCCGCAGCGATAGGAAGCCAGCGACTAACCGCTTGAGCTGTGGCGCGGCGCGGCCTTCTTCTGTTTACTACTAGACCAACATTCTTACGGGCGTCAGTTACAGCTTTTGTGTTTCCTTTTACAGTATTTATATTATACCCCATTGAATTAGCATCATCTGCATATACAAGAAGCTGATGTGTCCAATTTAATTTAAATCCTACCTTTGTCCTTGGACCTTCATAAGGGTGTATTTTATAGCAAAGTTAAAAAAGCAATGGCGTTAAACACAATCCTTGTTGCAGATAATTCTAAAAAGAGAAATGTTTACATAGTAGCCTGTCTTTCCAATTAATATATTGCTCAATTTTATTGACTCTGAAGTCAGGTTAGGACCAAGGCGTTCTTTAAGGTGTACACCGTTAATGACACGTAGCACGTTAAACCTGTACCTAGCATGGTTCAGATCTATCTATCTATGGCTCTACAGCCTTTATGGATATTTGCCGCTTTTTCAGTTCTTAATCCTATACACATCCCGCAAGACTCCTTGGATGGGGGATCAGCTTGTCGCAAGGCCGCTACCTACACGCAGAAAAACATAAACACAGAATAAACGCAAACAGACATCCATGCCTCGAGCGGGATTCGAACCCACGATCCCAGTGTTCAAGAGGGCGAAGACGGTTCATGCCTTAGACGGCGCGGCCACTGTGATAGGCCTCGATGCAACTAGCATTTTTCAGGTTGCGGTGTAATACCGTCACTTTCCGTGCTGTTCCTGCCTTTCAGTGCCCCCTCATTCGTTTTCATTCTGAGCTGAAAGGTGGTTAATTATGAGCCCAAAATGTATCAGGAGCTTCGCCCCACCTGGCTGGGGTATCTGTCTTTCCTACACATGATATGCAGACTTCCTCTGCGGTGGGCAATGCAATGTGTCCCGTCTATACTAAATACACGTAACGATTTATCTACTGAGATTTCGGTTTGTCATGGCGATTCATCAAACTCAAGTTCGTCTGTGTATACTGTGTATAATAAATATTATAGAACAGTTCAACAAGTGGTTGTCTCCTCATATAACGACATCCCACAACTGCATTCTGAGTTGTGATGCCGTACAGCTTGGTACAGCGATACTAACGTCACGGAGGAATGTCCCGTCTCTATCTTCGTGGCATAAACAACAAAAATAATTTTAGTCGTCTATTGCCTGTTAAAATATGGGAAGATCTGTACATATTCCAAGTGCTGAGTCTGGTTGGTTTGTACATTACTTACTGACTATATATCAACAGAAGGAAAGCATTTAAGAACGAAGGATGGGATAAGCTGACCATGAATAATTAATTCGAAAGTACTAGAACGAAGTTGTAAGATTTGAGGGTTTCACGGTGGTGACTATGAAGATGGAGGCGATACGTTCCTCCGAAAGATCTGTTCACACAAGATCTACACAGCGCCACATTTTTTTCCTTGGCACTACAGCCCCAGCGGGCCTAGGCCTACCTCCATGAACTTCTCCGTTCGCTTCGGTTTTTCTAGATCTTACACACTCGGTAGGACTCCTTGGGCGGGTGATCAGCTCGTCGCAAGGCCTCTACCTGTACACAAACACAGAAAAACGCACACACACAAACTAGACATCCACGTGCTCAGTGGGATTCGAAGCCACGATCCTGGTTTCAAAGCGAGCGAAGACAGTACATGCCTTAGACCGCTCGGCTACCGTGACCGGCGAAATTCCCAAGTAGGGACACGAAAAAAAGCATGACAAATTCGGTAAGTAAAGACATTGATTAGATCTCATTTTGTTCCTATTCAGAACTGATGCTCTGAGTGTGCATTGTCCAGCCGTATTTACTGAAGATTCATGCTAATATTGTTGTACAATCTAAGCTCAGTTCTCTCATATCTTAGTCACTCTAACACATGACAGTATATTCAGTACACAATATGTACAATAAATCAATAATGATAATGTAATGATTTTGTAAAACTGTTACTAAAATTCGACATGTTTTCAGATCAGTTTTTGTTTACTCTGTAAATGCGTTATTACAAGTAGAGTTTCTAATAGGATATTGCTCCACACTGCAGCAAGAGAAAAAAAAGTCGTCCACAATTAATAACATCTCATCTCTAGCGAAGACCACATCAAAGTAGCTATTAAACAAATTTATAAACAGAGTATCAAATCCCAAAAGTTAAAACACCCATAAAATAATCAAGCGATAAATCGACGGATCAATTATGTCTTTGATGATAATCGATTAATTTTTTATCGAATTTCTCCTTTGTATGATAATTAATATTTCAGCGTTTACCACATCAGAAAACAAAGGCACAGACAGATCTCCACCTATAGGTTTCGTATAAACTTAATGCATGCGAGGCGGTTAATTATTCACGATATTTTGATACGTGGAATGGAATTGTTTGTGGAAGTTGTGCTTCACATCTTTAAAACTAGAATTAATCGACAAATTAATACACAAAACGCCGCTGTTTTTAAGTTTAACTTACACAAAAGATAAAGGGTCACGTCGGTAGGTTACCATTCTCCTATAGCAGTCAAATTTCTGTAACCATATGACGTAAACGAGACTTCCATTTTAAAAGTCTTTATTTCGTATCAATGTGTGCAACTTATAAGAAGAATGACTTTGTATTATAAAGCAAAAAGAAATAGAACTGTGTTGGGGAAGTGAGAGTGAAAAAGATGTTAAAAATGACCACAGATGTCAGATATTGAGGGCACGATGACGTTGCAACACCAATTTTCACTTTCAACGGATTTCTTGCTCGACGAACAAGCTGTATAAAAAACGCACTCATCGCAAATCTGTTTCGTGTCTCCTTCGAAGAAGGGAAATAAAATGAACGCATGCCTGGAAGACGGTACTTGCAGATCTGCGCGTTTTATTTCTGAACGCACTGAACTCATTAAAGTGATAAGTGATATTTAAATTCTACGCCAGGTTTTTAAATATGTTTCATATCATCCAATGTAACTCGATATGACATGAAATTCAAATCGAACGACATCAGTCCCCCCCCCCNCCAAAAATACAAATACGCAGCAGATCCTTGTTAGCTGCTATAAGAGTATCTTCTTGGTTGCCTGCGCGGCTTACTCTTCGAACCTGAAATGGAGGTGGTACGTTCCTCCGAAACGTCTTTCAGTTTAAGTCAGACTACACATCCCACAAGGCAATACCCTTCAATAATAAACCTCTTTATCCATGTTAACTATTTACATAAAATAAAGACAAAATTAAATCGCAAATATTAAATAAATTCTAAGAGATTACAGTTGAGTTAGAGGAAATGGTTTTCAGATATGGAGTGAGGACGCAAACATACTGAATACGCAGTTTCGGACAGCCGACAAGTGGCGATCCTTCTTAAGAGTCACCATAGAAAGTAGCATGTTAGGAAACGTTATCAGACTCCATGGATTTGCAGGTACTCTTGAATGAATTAATGAACTTCCGGTTTCGATAAAAAAAAACAGATAAATTCTTGAGTGACTGAGCAGCTACTGGCTTCTCGATATTAAATAAAGGTACGCGATAAGCTTCACGTTCCACTCATTCTATCTTTGGGGAAAATAATCTTCTATTTATTGGATAGGATACAGGGTGAGTCAGAATAGTTCGGAAAAGTTCTCACTCTGTTGGAAGTCGAGTCCCGTCCGTTCGTCAGGAGCCAGCCACTTTGCACACTAACCTATGAACTTTGAACATGTGCAGCTTGCAGATATTATTGAGATGTAAGTACTCAGTAGGTAGAAGTGATTAGCATTTCATAGCGTAGAATTTGCCCCGAGGGAGTAGTTAAGACAATGTGAAGCTTTGTATTTAATACTGACGAGAAGTTTGTTCTCTTTTGAACTATGATACAATTTTGCTTTGAGGAGGAAAACACATTTACATAATTGTAACTTCCTTATGAGATACATCCTACCTATAATAGCCAATGTGATACAAATATTACAGTAGTTACTAGAAGCTATCTGACTAGCTAAATTACTCCACGGAGCGGAGCCCACAGTTGCCTCAAAGGTAACTTGCATAATTACTTAACACAGACAGTTACTTAAACTCTTCTAGTCTGAAGCACCTTACACTCGAATAAGAAATGTTGACCCCTCAAAACCCATAAAAGTGACTTAAAATACAAATTAACAATTTAAAAATATAATTTGTAATATGCTATAATAAGTAAGAAAGTTTCATATTTCTGCCCACAAATGTTAATTATATTTAATAAAGAAAGGTTAATCTATCAGAACAGAACGTTTAACAATAAAAATTCGTTGTACATATAAGAATATTTATGATCTGTCGTAATCGTTAGAGCGAATAGTTTTTACCGGAAAGCAGCCAAGAGTGAGTTTAGTTACGCGTGTGACATTCGGAATCAACGAAGGAACGGACAAACGAACTAACTAACTAATCCATAGATGTGAGTCCTGCTTGTAAAGCTAACAGTTCAAAGATCAATTTTCTGGATACTGTCCTTCGTACTATCTTTTACGTGAAACGACGTTTCGGAGTCTTCATTCCATCTCCGTCCCCAAGTATAAAGCTTAATCTATTGGGCCGCACCATAGCTCAAGTGGTTAGTCGCTGGCTTCTCACCGCGGCGGCCCGGGTTCGATCCCGGGTCTGGTCAAGTGGGATTTGTGGTGGACAAAGTGGAACTGGGGCAGGTTTTCTCCGAGTACTTCCGTTTCCCCTGCCAATCTTCATTCCACCAATTGCTCCACAATCACCCTCACCTATCATCTGGGGCCGGTACAATAGGCCAGAAGTGGCCGCAGTACAAGGGACTTGGTCCCACCCCACTAGCAATAAAAACAAGTATAAAGTTTAATTTATTAGGTCAAATCGACAGAGCTGTTCCACATAACCGGACCACAGGTTTTTCACCTAAGAATGGAGACAGAGCTCAGTCTCCGAAACGTCGACTTAAAAATTAAGACGATGGCTTATGTCCAGAAAACTCACCATTGTATTAATGTACAATTGCCACGAACTTTTTTCATCTCAAGCTAATAGTTGCTCAGCTGCTCAAAAGCAGAACACATCCTCAAGAATATATGATTTGAGAATGTTACGTACTGTAAGTATTAATACGTATTACCTTCTGGGTCCGTGACAACGTGTAATCTACTGGATATGTACTAACGTTTCGAAGTAATATGCTGTCTACATCTTCAGGGTAAAAACGTTATCGGAAGAATTTATATCAGACTGCGTGACATCACATCCCACAAGGCAATAGCATTACTGAAAGAAGTGGTTAAGAGTACGGTGTTGAAAACCTCATCAAAGCGAAACCAGTATTTCGAGGGATTAAGTACACACCGTTATGTAATGGAAACTGGCATGCGCCGTTCAGGTCTTCTATCATTCTGACACATGTGAATATGTGAACTTCCTCAACTACCCACGGTAACACAAATGGACATTAAACCAACAGTCAGTCTAATAAGCAGCAGCAGCAGTGTTGTATCAACAGCGTTCTGCCACGCTAGGCCAACTAGAACCATACGTAGCAACGCTGGTTCTCATTTCATACCAGCAAAATCCATTTCTAAGCTCTGAGTGATAGTAATGAATTAGAAATAAGCAGTTTAACGCCTAAATTTAGTGATTATGACTTAATGTTTAAACGCAATAAGAAAGGGTCCCATCAGCGCGATATTAATCCAAAAACCTCGAAGTCATGATTAAATGTTATTACGCGCTCAGTACCGAGTTTATTTGATTTTAAGATTCCGTACGTTGTATGGTTCATGTTTGATTTAGTAATCGATTTTCAGGGAAAAAAAAATTCACAATTGATTTAAGGCGCGCCATTGATTTAGTAACAGTTTTCACGAAAAAAAAAAAAGGCGCTGTCGATTTTAAGACTTTCCCTTGATCTAGTTACAGGTTCTCATGAAAAAAAAAAAACGCTATGAATTGTAAGATATACCCTTGATACAGTAATATATTTCCAGGAGGAAAGACGTCGAAATAATAGGTTTTCAGGGAAAAAAAGACGCTCTCGAATGTAAGACGCTCCCTTGATTTAGTACTAGATTTTTCGGGGGGGAGGAAATTCTATCAAATTGAAGACCCCTGATTTAGTAATAGGTTTTCAGCTAATGAGACGTATTAGACTGAAAGATGTACCCTTCATTTCGTTATAATGCCGCGTCATAATGGAAACATTTCGAAGATGTAAAGTGGAAATTATCTGTGGTATCTGAGGTTTCAAACTTCGTTTAAGAATTAAAATACACCCACGTGTAGCATTAAACGTCTCCAACAGCGAATTAAGACGACAACCGAATATTCAACCTTGCCAAAGATATCCACTCCCTTTGCCGAGTGCTCATCTTAAGAACGTTTTTGAGACCCAAATATAGAGGCCGCGCCATAGATCAAGCGGTTACTCGCTGGCTTCCCACCGCGGCGGCCCAGGTTCGATCCCGGGGTCTGGTCAAGTGGGATTTGTGGTGGACAAAGTGGCGCTGGGGCAGGTTTTCTCCGAGTACTTCCGTTTCCCCTGTCAATCTTCATTCCACCAATTGCTCCACAATCACCCTCACCTATCATCTGGGACTGGTACAATAGGTCACAAGTGGCCGCAGTACAAGGGACTTAGTCCTACCCCGAAAAGCGGCCTCCGTAGTCTAGAGATAACGTTCCCACCTCATGACTCGTAGTATGCGGGTTCAAATACCCGGCGGAGGTCGTCGAATTTTTAAGGGCGGAAAAATTCAGGGAACAAGTCCTCCGGGAGGGACTTTAAGCCGTGGGTCCCGTGTCGTAGCTTTACGGCACGTAAAAGAACCTCATACCTCCAAAGGAGGTCACTGAGACAAAATTGCGGACGTTTCCCGCCCAACAGCAGTCACTAATACCTCCGGTAGATGGGGGAAGCATTATAGATACTTCTCAGCCAGTAGAACCGGTCTCGCTGGCTGGGCGGGAATGATGGTAAGCACCAATACCGGTAGGATATAGAGACTGGTAGAAATCATAGAGGGAACCACAATGGACCACTACAGGTCTAAGTGCATGGGGAAACCCACCCTCTCTAATAACTAACTAACAAACTAACTAGTCCCACCCCACTAGCAATAAAAAAAAGACCCGAATATGACCATGGGTGCAATAATGAATCCTGAATGAACACTCTTCATCGCAGAGTTTTAGTTAATATTAAAAGTGCTCAGTACTTTCAACCTCCGAACACTCTGTCACACACTCTCACACGTAACGACATGTTTAACAACACAAATACAGTAGAACTTGGTTATAACGTCATCAAAGGGACCTAAAAATAGTGTCGTTATAAACGAATGTCGTTGTAACCGAAATGGGCACTTCCACAGTAGCCTTATGTTAGTCACGTAAAAATCTACCAAAAACCGAGTTAAA